>NC_132891.1:1859795-1964795 GCF_030463535.1 Salminus brasiliensis
AGGCCAGGTGGGGGTGGTGTGTGTGTCAGGTGTGTGTGAGCTGACTTTGCCCCTGAGGGTGAACAACAGAGGCACCTGTTCTTGGTACAGTCCGCCCAACGCACGTTCACACACTGCGCATGCGCGACCGCAAACGAGCCAGGCTGCGTCCCAAACATCACCACAGGCTGTTTTTCACTCATTCACTACAGTTAACACGTAATTATCACTTGTTTCCAACATTAGATCATTATTTACATCTATATTAGACACACAATTACTATTACCTGCTTTTCTACATTAAATAATTGATTAGCACTTATTTTCATTATTAGATCAATAAATATATTTTATTTTCTATATTAAATCAACAATTATCACTATATATATACATTTTCTATATTGGAGTAATAATTGTGATTTATTTCTACGTTAGATTGTTAGATAATTATCACATTTATTCCATATTAGTTTAATAATTGGCAAGTAGTTCCTGCATTTGACCAAAATATTATTTATTATTCTTATATTATGCAAATAATTACTACCTTTTTAATACTAAAAAATAATCAGCACTTATTTTCAATATTAATCGAATAATTAGTCATTAATTCATTTTGCTGGATAAATAATTAGCAATTATTTCTTAAATTTGATCCTTAAATAATACTTAAATAATCCAAATGCAATCCTTATACTTTAATTTGACTATTTTTCTTGTACTAAACAGATGATTAGATCTATATTGTCTGTAGTAGACGCATAATTTTCATAAAGTTTCTATGAATTTTACTTATTTCACCTATTTAGAGTTTTTTAATAAACATTTTTTATGTATTTTATTTCTTTATAATTCTTCCAGAAATGTTTTGTAGAAGAAAAGCTGCAGCTCTTCAAATTGGCCAAATCTCTTCACTCTCTTTTGACGTCCACCCAGTTTTAACCAATTAGCCATGCTTTTACCCACAGTGTTAGCCAATTACAGTCTAGGGGGCGGGGCCTGTATGCAGGTGCGTCTCGGTGCCGAAGGAGGGCGCTGGATTTTTTGCTGTTTCATTCAGTCAAATCAGTTTCACTTTTACTTCTCAGAACGGACTGAGCACTGGACCCAGCAGAGGACGAGCCAGACGGAACCGAACCCTGAACTCAGACCGTCTGACCAGAGCAGACCATGAGCTACGACAGAGCCATCACCGTGTTCTCCCCGGATGGACACCTGTTCCAGGTGGAATACGCGCAGGAAGCAGTGAAGAAGGGTTCCACTGCAGTGAGTACTAGAACCCTCAGCACCTGATTACACCAAGGGTCTAATGGTCTATTGGTAGCGCTCGATTATTCGGTAGAATCGATTATATTGATTAAATATCGCCTATGGTGATCCTGATGTCCTGCTGTCTGGTGCATTGTTCTTATTGCAGGTCTCCTGTTGGGTCTGGGTGTATTGTAGCAAACATAATCCAGAAATAATTCCAGAATAATCAATTCAGATCATTTAGATGTTTAATAATAATAATAATAAAAAAAGATGAATAATCATCCAGAGAGAACCATCATCACACCAGTACTGGCATCATTACACTGGTTTCCAGTGTCTTTTGGGCCGGATTATAAATAACAGCCTTAGTGCCTGTCTCTGTACAGCAAGAGTGTGCAAAAGTTGTGGCACCCCAGGATAAATTACATTATTATTATTATTATTATTTACACATATGCACATTTTAATGCAAACTACTGTCCATTTATTCCAATTAATATTGTAGAAAACAATAAAACATGTCAAATGTGGCAGAATATGTTGTTAATATATTAATGATAACATTAGCGTAGTCTGTTCCCAGCAGTGTTTTATATATTTATATATTTTATATATTTTTAAATAAACATTTTTAATGTATTTTATTTCTTTATAATTCTCACAGAAATGTTTTGTAGAAGAAAAGCTGCATCTCTTCAAATGTATTAATATTTATTATTATAATAATAATTATTATTATTATTTACACATATGCACATTTTTAATGCAAACTACTGTCCATTTATTCCAATTAATATTGTAGAAAACAATAAAACATGTCAAATGTTGTTAATATATTAATGATAATAACATTAGCATAGTCTGTTCCCAGCAGTGTACTGCATAAACTCAGTCCAGCAGCTTCAGCTAATCTTCACATTTAATCATCAGAATGTGGAAAAATGAGAATCTCAGTGATTCTGTACAGCTGTGCATCTGAAAGCATCTCAGAACGGACAGCACGGCCAGCCCTGAGGCAGGAGACCACATCAGTTTCAGCTCTTTCAGCCAAGAACAGAAGGCTGAGGCTGCAGTGGGCCCAGGCTCACCAACACTGCACAGCAGCGGCCTTGGAAGTCTGGCTCTGAATATTAGTATAGTGTTCCTAATAAAGTGCCTAGTGAGTGTACACACGTTTAGGGACGTCCAAATCCGATCCAGTGACTCCAGGCATTTTTACTGGGTCGGGTATCAGCTTTTAAGGTTCTGATCGACTTCTAATCCTAAGTATTTCTTCAGCAGAGCGCCATCTAGTGTTCCCAGGCGCCATTAATTTTCATGACTCTCAGCCGCTGCAGACAAACGTCTCTCTCTGTTTTTTAAAAGACCCCTAAACTGAGCTTTATTTGAACTGATAAGAGCGGCGACGTTACCAAACTAAAGCTACAGCTAACTCTCCATTCCACCTTAAATAGTGCTGCAGCTACAGTGAGTACAGCTACAGTACAGCTCAGCAGCAGAGCGGCACTGCTGCGTTATTTAAGGTGGAATGGGAAGTTCGGGGAAGAGGAGAACTTCAGCTTAGCGTTAGCTCAGAGCCTCGCTGTAAACGTGACCCGGCAGCAACAGCAGACAGCCATCGAGCCGCAGGTGAAGAGTGAGTTAGTTCATCCGTCAGAAGAGGAGGATCTAAAACCCCCCAGAAAACCCACCCATTCTGAGCAACCACCCAGATACTCCACTGTCTCATTTGAGAAGATCTAACGTTCCTCCCATCCCGTCTTTACTCCTGAATTCCACCTGGTTAGAAACCAGGCTATGGTGGAGGGCTCTGTTCTACCAGGGGGAGAACCACTCTCCTTTCTTTGGTGCTAAACCCTACTCTTGTGCTTCACCTCTCTGGCCACATTATTAGAAACCCCTACTCTTGTGCTTCCACTCACTGGCCACTTTATTAGAAACACCTACTCTTGTGCTTCTACTCACTGGCCACTTTATTAGAAACACCTACTCTTGTGCTTCCACTCACTGGCCACTTTATTAGAAACACCTACTCTTGTGCTTCTACTCACTGGCCACTTTATTAGAAACACCTACTCTTGTGCTTCTACTCACTGGCCACTTTATTAGAAACACCTACTCTTGTGCTTCCACTCTGGCCACTTTATTAGAAACACCTACTCTTGTGCTTCCACTCACTGGCCACTTTATTAGAAACACCTACTCTTGTGCTTCCACTCACTGGCCACTTTATTAGAAACACCTACTCCTGTGCTTCCACTCACTGGCCACTTTATTAGAAACCCCTACTCTTGTGCTTCCACTCGCTGGCCACTTTATTAGAAACACCTGCTCTTGTGCTTCCACTCTGGCCACTTTATTAGAAACCCCTACTCTTGTGCTTCCACTCACTGGCCACTTTATTAGAAACCCCTACTCTTGTGCTTCCACTCACTGGCCACTTTATTAGAAACACCTACTCTTGTGCTTCCACTCTCTGGCCACTTTATTAGAACCCCCTACTCTTGTGCTTCCACTCACTGGCCACTTTATTAGAAACCCCTACTCTTGTGCTTCCACTCACTGGCCACTTTATTAGAAACACCTACTCTTGTGCTTCCACTCGCTGGCCACTTTATTAGAAACACCTACTCTTGTGCTTCCACTCACTGGCCACTTTATTAGAAACACCTACTCTTGTGCTTCCACTCTGGCCACTTTATTAGAAACCCCTACTCTTGTGCTTCCACTCACTGGCCACTTTATTAGAAACACTTACTCTTGTGCTTCCACTCTCTGGCCACTTTATTAGAAACACCTACTCTTGTGCTTCCACTCACTGGCCACTTTATTAGAAACACCTACTCTTGTGCTTCCACTCACTGGCCACTTTATTAGAAACACCTACTCTTGTGCTTCCACTCGCTGGCCACTTTATTAGAAACCCCTACTCTTGTGCTTCCACTCGCTGGCCACTTTATTAGAAACCCCTACTCTTGTGCTTCCACTCTCTGGCCACTTTATTAGAAACCCCTACTCTTGTGCTTCCACTCGCTGGCCACTTTATTAGAAACCCCTACTCTTGTGCTTCCACTCGCTGGCCACTTTATTAGAAACACCTACTCTTGTGCTTCCACTCGCTGGCCACTTTATTAGAAACCCCTACTCTTGTGCTTCCACTCACTGGCCACTTTATTAGAAACCCCTACTCTTGTGCTTCCACTCACTGGCCACTTTATTAGAAACACTTACTCTTGTGCTTCCACTCTCTGGCCACTTTATTAGAAACACCTACTCTTGTGCTTCCACTCACTGGCCACTTTATTAGAAACACCTACTCTTGTGCTTCCACTCACTGGCCACTTTATTAGAAACACCTACTCCTGTGCTTCCACTCGCTGGCCACTTTATTAGAAACCCCTACTCTTGTGCTTCCACTCGCTGGCCACTTTATTAGAAACCCCTACTCTTGTGCTTCCACTCGCTGGCCACTTTATTAGAAACCCCTACTCTTGTGCTTCCACTCGCTGGCCACTTTATTAGAAACCCCTACTCTTGTGCTTCCACTCGCTGGCCACTTTATTAGAAACCCCTACTCTTGTGCTTGCACTCTCTGGCCACTTTATTAGAAACACCTACTCTTGTGCTTCCACTCTCTGGCCACTTTATTAGAAACCCCTACTCTTGTGCTTCCACTCACTGGCCACTTTATTAGAAACACCTACTCTTGTGCTTCCACTCACTGGCCACTTTATTAGGAATTCTAGGTCTAACAGTTGTGTTTGTGGTGGTCAGGGCTGACTGCAGATGCGAGGATTATTATAAACAGAGTGAGGGTGGAGTGTCAGAGCCACAGGCTGACCTCCTACAAGAAGGCGGAGAACAACTAGAACCCCTGAGGAAACCCCTTTGTTCTTAGGGATGTAGGTCCAGGCCGAGGAGCTGGACGTTTAGGAGCCTTTATTCTTCAGTAGGCTTCAGGCGCTGGAGCTGATTATGCTGTGTGGGTAACCTGCAGGTTGGAGTGAGAGGCAAGAACATCGTGATTCTGGGAGTGGAGAAGAAATCTGCAGCCATGCTTCAGGACGACAGGACCGTGAGGAAGATCTGCGCTCTGGATGATCATGTTTTCATGGCATTTGCAGGTGGGTACACTCTCAGAAACATGGCAAACGGGAACCACTTTTGTTGGATGCTGTCAGCGGATGCTCCTTTAGGCAACAAAGGTCATCAGAGGTCAACAAGGTGGTCATCAGTGGCAGACAGTGTTGTCATGTACATTGCACTCACTGGCCACTTTATTAGAAACCCCTACTCTTGTGCTTCCACTCTCTGGCCACTTTATTAGAAACCCCTACTCTTGTGCTTGCACTCTCTGGCCACTTTATTAGAAACCCCTACTCTTGTGCTTCCACTCACTGGCCACTTTATTAGAAACCCCTACTCTTGTGCTTCCACTCACTGGCCACTTTATTAGGAATTCTAGGTCTAACAGTTGTGTTTGTGGTGGTCAGGGCTGACTGCAGATGCGAGGATTATTATAAACAGAGCGAGGGTGGAGTGTCAGAGCCACAGGCTGACGGTGGAAGATCCTGTAACCGTTGAGTACATCACACGCTACATCTCCAGCATGAAACAGGTGAGATCCCCACTGCTCAGTCCACTGCACTGTCCATATACAGGCCATATACTGTATACTGTCCACCTTGCTGACGTAGAGTTCAGATGGTGCTCAAAAACTCAACAAATATCCAAATGTAATGATTAATAATGCACTATACGGTAATTGCTGCCCCCTACTGGACACACACACACATATATATATTTATATATATATATATATATATATAGAGAGAGAGAGATAATATACTGTATGTATTGTGACGCCTTTTCCTGTGTGTATTTTACGTAGCGTTACACACAGAGTAACGGACGAAGGCCTTTTGGAATTTCTGCTCTGATTGTGGGATTTGATTTTGATGTTACGCCCAACCTCTACCAAACGGACCCTTCTGGAACGTACCACGCCTGGAAGGTAGGAGACCTTACTCTGGATATGTGGAGAAGTAGCAGAAAATCAGATTTACAGATTTACACAGCTGGAGTCTGGAACCACGTTCACATGAAGGGGAAATCTACTGATTTCTAATTCCACAGCATTTACCACTGTAGAATAGTGTGTTCCAGTCAGAGTCGGGGGTTCAGTGTGTAGAGACACTGATCCACTCTGATCTCTGTACAGTGGAGGTGAATGGAAACAGGTGTTGGTCGCCATGACTACAACACAGATACAGCCCATAATTTATCTCCTATCCAAACCCACCAGTGCAGCTACACCAGTCTTCTGAGTTTTATATGGGATGATGATGATGATGAAGGTAAAATAGTGAATAGAGAATCTGAACTAATGCAGTTTTCTTTAGGGACTACTTTCTGTAGCTGCACTACACCCTGCAGCATGTATCCCTCCACCATTTTAATGATCTGATTTTAAAAGCAGGTTCTAGAGCCGAGCTCTTCTCAGAACTCTGGTAGAACCGTGTCTCAGGCATCAGGCAGCTTCTTCATCACCATTAGGTGAAGAACTTTCTGTGAGGAGCTTTTATTAGAGCTTCAGACGTCTGCTTCCCTTCACCTCCACTGTAGAACACTTTATTAGAAACCCCTACTCATGTGCTTTCACTCACTCAGCGGCCAGAGCACTGTGTTCTGACTGGGGGAGGTTATCTAGAACCAAGTTTTTCACACCTGCTGCTGAGGTTTCTGACTCTGAATGACGTGCAGCACAGGGCAGTCCTAGCTAAAGCCAGTCAAAGGAGCCGTGTGGATTTCATTACCCCGTAGGTTCCGATTAATCACATTAATGTACTGAGCTGCTCAGATTTCCCCAGTCATCAGTGTACTAAACTGTGTCTTACAGGCCAACGCCATCGGGAGATCCGCAAAAACAGTTCGCGAGTTCCTGGAGAAGAACTACAAAGAGGAGGAGATGGAGTCAGACGAACTGGCCATAAAACTGGCTGTCCGAGCTCTTCTAGAGGTACAGACAGGGTTCACTTACTCCACCTGGTCAGTTATAACTTCATCAGGGCCTAAATCTTACAGCCAAGTACGTCTTAGTTTAAGCCTTCACCTTTTACTTGTGAGGAATAGTTATATACTCTAATCAGCAGTATCATTTTAAATGTAATCATCAGATCACATTTGATTTGGTTCTAGATAACCTCACCCAGTCAGAACAGTGTTCGCCACTAACAAATTTTATTTATTAGCTATGAACAGCATGAGAAATAGCATTTGAGACAAAGTTATAAACATTTATCTAATTTAAGCAAACCATCAACCAACCACTACCAGCAGCTACACTGTAAAAAGCATACGATCCTTCAGCAGCTTGAAGGTGTGGAGGAACCTTCAAAGAACCTTGTTCCTCAAAAAGTCTGTTGCTAAAGGTTCCTCAAAGCACCAATCAATGGATGATCAGTTATCGTTCTCAAGCCATGTTGCAGGTCTGACTGTTCAGGAGAAATCTGAGACCATATCCAGAGAACTCGACCCTTCCTCTCTAGTGAGTCGCCCAGGTGCTCGTTCAAGATTTGACCCCTGCAACTCACCCAGAATGCATCATGGGCCATGCTTCACTGGCTTCCTGTAGCTGCTGCCCAGGTCCTCAGATTCAGACCCCTGACTCTGGTCTACAAAGCCAAGACTGGACAAGCCAGCCCCTCCGTACTTGATGGCGATGGTCAAAAGCCTGATCTGCACCGAGAGCCCTTCCAGCTTCAAGTACGGCTCGGCTCGACCCGCCATCCTTTAAGATCCACGGAAGACGAGCGTCCAGACTTTTTACTGTCCTGCACCGAAGTGGTGGAACGAACTTCCCCTGGGTGTCCGAACAGCAGAGTCCAACACTCGCTGTCCTGGACTTGGGTGAAGAGAAGAGTATTATGGTCTCCATATTGACTTGTGTTTAGTAGAGTCTAAGATTAGAGGATCTTTGAATTTTAGTCAATTTAAACTAGCTGAGGTTCTGCTTCAGTAAACAGTGAAGCTCTTCTGTAAGTCGCTCTGGAGAAGAGAGTCTGATAAAAGCTGTAAATGTAAGGATTACATTAACAGCGCAGGTTCACCGATGGTTTGGATTGGAATTAAAATGGGTCTTCCAGCTCTATACCCAACAGGTCTGTTCTGTAGAATTCTTAATGGGACATTGAACCAGTCTCCACTAAGACTCAAGGCAAATCTGTACATTCCTCTCATTTCAGGTGGTTCAGTCTGGAGGGAAGAACATCGAACTGGCCACGATGAAGCACGGTGAACCCATGAAGGTTAGTCTAAGAACGCAGCTAATCCATTCACTTCTTAATGCCATATCTTTAACACCACACACATGTACATCTGCCATCAGATTCTAGAGCCAGCAGAGGTAGAGAACATAGTCGCTGCAATCGAGAAGGAAAAGGAGGAGGCGGAGAAGAAAAAGAAAGCCACAGCCACCACCTCTGCCTGAGCCCTCCACCGCCCAGAAGAGCAGGAAAGCAAGAAGTGCACTCAGACCTGAGGTTAATCAGCCAGTTTCCATTTTATTAACAATGGTACTTTTTGTACAAAGTCCCCTGTCCATTCTTACTCAAAGAATAAAGGAAAATAATGGAAAACAAAAAGAAAAGCATCATTTTAAACCAATATTAGGGGAACATGCCAAAGGCTGACCTGGTCAGTCAGTTTACAGTCTGCAATTCCAGCAATATTTACATCAGAAAGCGTAAATAAAAAAGGCATTACTCAGAATTTAAACATCAGTTAAAGTGCATTTCATTCATTTTAGATATCAAAACAGCTTCACATTAGACAACGACGTAGCAGCAACAGTACACCCTTAGCTATTAGCCACAAAACTGAAAAGAAAGACTGCCACACTGAACACTGGTAGTGTTGCTCTTGAAAACAAAAGGCCTGAATCCGTATTTCCTTAAATACCAGTCACAGCTGAAGTGGAGGAACCCAAATAATTAAACTCTTAACAGGAAAAATAAAGGAGAAAACTTATTTACACAAAACCCACTTGAAACCCGACGAGGCGTTCAACCCTGCAAAGAGAAACGTACGTATTTCAGTATGAAACAGCTTCTGTTGAGGGCTATACTATAAGGACTGAAGTATGCGGACACCTGCTCATTCATTGTTTCTTCAAAACAAAACAAAGGGTAATAAAGAGCTGATCCTGCTTTTGTTGCAGTAACTGTCTCTACCGTACAGGGAAGAACACTACTAGATTTGACTAGAAGCATTGCTGTGAGGATTTGATTGCATTCAGCAACAAGAACATTTGTCAGTAAGGTCAGGATGTTTGATGATTATGCTCACCACCATCCATCATTCCAGAGAACACAGCTCTTCCGTTGCTCCACATCTCAATGCGGGGGGGTTTTATACCCCTCTACTAGCCCACGCCTGGCATTATTAGACAGCATGGAGCCAATAGGTTCATGATGTTGATCTGCTCCAGAGAGTCCTATTCTATTGGCAGTACTTCTCTACAGAGAGAAGTCTAGACTGTCTAGGATGAGAACCTCTGCAATAGACTGAAGGTGGCAAATTGCACGCCGCAGTTCTCCCGGCACACTTTATGTACATGAGGAACCTTTAAGTTTAAAGTAAGTGTAAGGGTATTTCTATAGCCCTGTGCAAAGAACTCTAATCTGAATTATTTCTGCTAAATAAAAGACATTTCCTAGAATTAGGATTAGAAACCCACCACTGAGGATGTCCCATCTGCTGCAATACTCACCGATTCACAGCCTGCCACTGCCCACAGCCTGTGGAACAGGCATGCGCTGGTTCATCCCTCTGCCTCGTCGTCCTCGAAAACCACCACGGAAACCACGGCCCCTCAGGAAACGTCCGGGCACCCCGAAAGTCTCCACGTTCAGCTTACGCTCTTCTGCCCAAGTTGTACGTCTACAGAAGAGACCAGTATTGACCAGAGTCAGCAAAAATTTCATAAGCAATTTTACTTAAACTGCAGACAATCTATAATCTAATTCGATTTATAGAATTATAAATAATCAGATGGTTGCAGCATTAGGGACAAGTTAACGCCACGCTGCAGTGACCCTCCAGATGCTCCAGCATCAGAGGCTGGACTGGTTCTGCATTCAGGTCACAGACAAAGTCAGGCTGGATAACCCAAAGGTCAAGTGTAAAGCTATGCATCAGGTGCACATTTAAATATAAAGGTCAGGATCATGCTGATGCTCCACTGACTGAACAAGGAGAACTAACAGGGCGTCTCCGTTATTCCCACTCCGGGCCGGAGAGCTGCTGCTGCTACTGCACTATGGAGGTTTGGTGGTGGAGCTGCAGGAGGAGAACCTCTCTCCAGAACTGCTGTGTAACACTGCAGAACCCATAGAGTCATATTAGTGTAAAATCCTGTAGTGTTACTCTACCACCTCCGCCCACATGCTGCTCCACCTTCAGATCAAGCTTCTGCAGCTCGTCTCAGCTTGTAGAAAGTATAAGCCCATATTAAACACGTGACGCTGATTTACTGATCATACCTCGATTTAAGTTCTGTAGAAATGTTGTCAAAGAAGCTCTTTGCTTTGTTGTAAAAACATTTTGGCCCAAACACCTCCTCCACCACTCCTTCACTGCTCTGGGTCTCCACACCAGAGTCCACCTTGTCCTCTTTAGCTTCTGTAGCACAGTGAGGTGGAAAGAGCAAGTATTAGCAAATGATGGAAGCTTGCTGCCAGCATGCTGCATTAGCATGCTGCTTACTGCCTACCTAACATCTATATGTGGTGACTAATCAAGTGTGATTGAGGCATGCAGTTTCCACTTCTTTAGACACATTAGCTCACTTAAGAGCTGAAACTGTACTATAGTGAAAGTATGGTACTGTATCTCAATCTAACTCAATTAAAGAGCTGAAACTGTACTATAGTGAAAGTATGGTACTGTATCCCAATCTAACTCAATTAAAGAGCTGAAACTGTACTATAGTGAAAGTATGGTACTGTACCCCAATCTAACTCAATTAAAGAGCTGAAACTGTACTATAGTGAAAGTATGGTACTGTACCCCAATCTAACTCAATTAAAGAGCTGAAACTGTACTATAGTGAAAGTATGGTACTGTATCTCAATCTAACTCAATTAAAGAGCTGAAACTGTACTATAGTGAAAGTATGGTACTGTATCCCAATCTAACTCAATTAAAGAGCTGAAACTGTACTATAGTGAAAGTATGGTACTGTATCCCAATCTAACTCAATTAAAGAGCTGAAACTGTACTATAGTGAAAGTATGGTACTGTACCCCAATCTAACTCAATTAAAGAGCTGAAACTGTACTATAGTGAAAGTATGGTACTGTACCCCAATCTAACTCAATTAAAGAGCTGAAACTGTACTAT
The DNA here is from genome assembly GCF_030463535.1 of Salminus brasiliensis. Classification (NCBI taxonomy): domain Eukaryota; kingdom Metazoa; phylum Chordata; class Actinopteri; order Characiformes; family Bryconidae; genus Salminus; species Salminus brasiliensis. The sequence continues at coordinate 1,871,431 of NC_132891.1, forward strand.
AGTGAAAGTATGGTACTGTACCCCAATCTAACTCAATTAAAGAGCTGAAACTGTACTATAGTGAAAGTATGGTACTGTATCCCAATCTAACTCAATTAAAGAGCTGAAACTGTACTATAGTGAAAGTATGGTACTGTAGTACTGTATACCAGGCCAACTCCAAGCAGAACTTCTTATGACCTACCTTTAACGCTCAGGTTGTCCTGAAGCTCCTTCGCGAGGTCATCCTTGTTGAACTGAGCATTAGCCGTTTCAAAGTCAAAGTCCGACTCAAACTGGAGGGTGGTGGGCTTTGTGGTGCCTACGATGATTTGACCACGGCCGCGGTTCCTGGACCTGCGATTGCCTGTGCAGAAACGCAAGGTGGCGTATGAATCTAACACTAAAATTAATGTTAAACTGAGAGGACGGGAGGGCAGGGAGGTCAGCTGGGGGACATACCCTGCCTCCTTCTCTGAGGCGGCCGGTTCTCATCATTAGCTTGACTTTGCCCTTGTGTATCTCCACGCTGAGGGGGCGGGACATCTGTAGGTCACAGTTACAGCTGATCTGCATAATTCTATAATAATTTTAAAAGTATTATTGACCGCATGGTTAAATCAGGATCTTACTTCTGAGCCCACCGCCCCGCTGTGTCTGGGGGCTTCCTCTGCCACCCCTCTGTAGCCGGCCAGCATCTCGCCCCTGCTGCTGCGGTGGCGGCTGCGATGCAGGTAAGCCCTTCTTCGGAGCTGCCTTTTCCACAGGTGCAGTCTGGACGGCCTGCTCAACCATTGGACCCCTTCTTGGAGGAGCATGCAGACCTGCATCAGGGTGAAGCGCAATGGCATAGCCAAACGGACATTAATTTAATAATATTTTACATATTTAAATTTTTTTTTATATAACTGGCTCGTCATAAACCCCATTACTATCCCAATTAGGGGTTCAAGGCATGGGAATACATTAAAATAAATATGTACATTATTGGCCATATTTTAATTTTATTTAATTCCAAAATAAGCAATTTCTTAAAACACTGCTACCCAAATACTAGCCAATACTTAGTACAGTTGGTCAGTGTTTTAAGCCCTGAGCTAGGTGTTGCTCATCAGCCGTTAACAGAGCATCCTCACCCAGGCCTAGAGCAGCAGCATACTGCTGGTTGAGCAGAGAGCTGGCAGCAAGCTGGTTATAGGAGGGCATCATGCTCCGGTAGGGACTGTAACCTCCCTGAGGACCATAGGACACAGACGAGCTCCCCACAGAGGACTGGAAGGATTATTATTATTATTATTATTATTATTATTATTATTATGATTATACACTCAACCCCCAACCCCACAATCAGCTGCATCCTCACCTGAACAATTGCAGGGTCCTGGGGCAAGCTATGGTGCAGCTTCGGAGGCTCACACACAGTGATGTCCTTAATATCGCTTCCTCTGAAGATTATATAGTCAAAGACTTCATCCCTTGGTGGGACAGGCCGGTCGGTGGGCCGCCCCTCCGTACCATAGGACCTCACTGGACAGATCGAAGCCAGAATACTGGAGTTATAATAAAAATAGTAATAGATTGGCAAGGTATGGTAATCTACTTTATGTATAAGCCAGACTTGAATGGTGCAAAGGCTGTGTTAAGGTCAAAAGGTCAAACCGTGGCCTTCAGTGTGCCATACCCTGGTAAATCTGAAATTTTACAGTGTATAGTTGTATATTATTGTGACAAACACCTTCAAATTGATGCAAAACATGCTTAAAGACAAAAGGAGGCATTTTTCTTTAAGAAAAGTTGAAGCTTTTTAACTAGTCCGTTCCACCTTAAATGGTGCAGTAGTTGCATTCTGGCGCCTAAGGCGCCAGAATGCAACTACTGCACCATTTAAGGTGGAACGGAGAGTTACATAAAAAGTGACCCTCATATGAAAACTCACCCTTAGCTAAGGCCACAGTGGAGTTGTCCGTATCAATCGTGTACAGAATCCCCTCATAGCGAATCTGAGCCTTCGAGATAAGGCTGATCTTACTGCCTATATACGGCGTCCCGGTGCTCATAATGGCTCTAACGACTCAACTAACGCAACTTCTCAACCACAACCCCCTTACAATTAACACCTACTAGACCTTTAAGGCACACAAGCTCATATTTCCACCCACATGAGGCACGCAAACACACTGAAAAGCCGCGTGCTCCACCCCTGGTCATTTATAGGGAACAACCTGGGCTGCTAAGCCACGCCCACAATTTGCTTACAGGTGAGGCGCATTCTCGTCACGCGCGTTTTACGGGCTAATTGGCCTGAGGTCACTGTGGACTGCAGTTTGTGGTGGCTGGGATGCAGTAAAAAAAAAAACTGGCTGGTAGTGTTTAATAGTTTAGTCATAATAAAATGTTGATATTTTAATAAAAGAAAAAAAAACAAAAAAAAAAAAACATTGCAAACAATTATTATTATTTTTTTTTAGTTTTTAAATAAATAAATAAATAAAATTCCCAGTCAAGCTCAAGCTGGTCAAACTGGTCAAGCTGGTCGAGCCATTTAGTTCTCGACCAGTATTGGGGATTTATTATTATTATTATTATTATTATTATTAGTAGTAGTAGTAGTATTAATTTTATTTATTTATTTATTTATTAATTATTTACCACACAACACCAACAATTGGCCAAGCTAGTGACCATGCCAGTCATACCACTCTAAAAAAGTATGACCCCACTGGTAGACCAGCATGACCAAGCTTAGCTTGACCAGTTTAGTCAACCAGTATGACCTCAGGCTTATTCAATGCAGACCTATCTATGCATGTTTCTAAATACATTTAACTTAATTAGATTTTACTAATTATGTCAGAAATGAAAATACCTACTCATCAAAAAAATGATGAGTATATGATGAGCGCGGGTGTTTGAATTGTATGACATAATTCTATTGCTATTAAATTATGTGTCACGTGGAATATTATGTCATACCTTTTTAATCATATCTTACATAAGTACATGTATAGTTGATGTTAGTATGAATAAGTTACATCAGGGCCATTCATATTAAGCAGTAGATTATTATGTGGGAGATCTCTGACAGTGCTGTACTTCACAAGGAAAGGTGTGCTCGTTTATATACATATATACGTTTTTATGTTATTAAATATTTATAAATATAATAACTCATCGTATTCGTTAACTTATGGATCTTTAGCTCTACATGAACTCTTAAGTCCAGCCTTGTTTTACTGCCAGTACATTGCCATCAGCACCATCCCACCCGTATACCGGCACACCCCACTCGTCCCGCCTTGTGCGCTTCGATTGGCTCACAGCCTCCCGCCCCTACACTAGGACTGGCTAGTAGTTCACACTAACAAGCAGCCCTTTCATCACTAGCCAATCACAACGCACGGAGGGCGTGGCTTGTCGGAATACGGGTGGGAGAAATAAAAAATAAAGCCGCGTGAACTTGTCATCGTCGGCTTTGCGTGTTTACTCCCGCGTCTTAAACTCACCCCAACTCGCTTAGATGAACATAAACGTGTTAATTTTTATTTCTAGTTCATAAAGATCAAATAAAAAACAGCTGAAATGGATAAATACAGAAACATTAACCGAATAACTCTCCCTCACAGCGATTCCAACGGTCGCCCAAGCCATTTAAATGTCAAAGCAGCCAATCAGCGGCGGCGCGGCGGCTCCGCCTCGACCAATCAGCGCAGGCGCTGCGATCGGAGCGTAGGGGAGGAGAAAGATAGTAGAAAGATGGCGGCGGGCTCCGAGTTGTTGGACGATGTTTTCTTTAACGCCGAGGTGGATGAGAAGGCTGTGAGCGCCGTGGTCGGCTCCTTGGAGTCCCAGCTCATCGGCACCGGTGCCGGGAAGCTCGCCGGCAGGCTCCAGAACCCTGGCGGGCACCTCGGAGGCTTAGCGGGGGGCAACAGTGGCGAAATCCGCGATAACAACAACATGGGACTCGGGCAGGAGACCGAGAGAGCAGGTGAGTTCTGTTGTTGTTTATTGTTGTTGTTTATTGTTGTTGTTTATTGTTGTTGTTTATTGCAGTTTGGCACTTTACGCTTCCAAAAAGTGAAGAAAATTAGATTTTATAATTGCACGGTTGAGTTATTAGACAGATATCTAGAACGTGTGGCAGTGAGGGTCTTTATTATTATTATTATTATTATTATTATTATTATTTTTATTGTTAATATTAAACTAGCTAGTGCTAGTATATTGGTCTAAAATGACCCATTCTTAACAAAATAGTGGATCTTAAAAAAAAAAAAAAAAGATCCACACCATATCCAGATCCAGGGGTCTCTGATTGACCATAGCTGCTGTCCCACTGACCGCTCAGCTTTGATCTGTAGTGGTATCAATACACTCCTCAAATTAAGCTTGGGTCTATATGAGGGTGCAAAGCTCCAGCTCTAGGAGGTGTCTGGTCTCCAGCAAAGTTTGTTAGCTGGCTATTTGCACACCAGATGCATATACACACCAGAATCAGCTCCCGGCGAAGTGGGTGTGTCAGCGGGGCAACGTCCAAACTTTGCTGGAGCGGTACCCCTTGCGCCCCCCTGGTGTGTATCTTTTAGTGCCATGTGTAGGTGTAGGTGAAGCCGCTGACCGCTTCTGTTTATGCTCTCTAAACAGGAGTAAGAGTACCAGCTGGTGCCAGAGTGCCGTCCACTGGAGCAGGTACACCTGGACGCCTGAAACAGGGGCTTGAAGCAGCTTCCACGCAGAACCACACGCCGGTCAGCGGGCAGAGGGGGACCTCCTTAAGTGCCACTCTGAACGGAAGTAATGCGGTGATGGTGAACTCTCACGATTCGCCAGCTTTCTCCAGCACGTCATCCTCATCAGCACTGCCATCGTCCTCCAGCACGGTAGTCAACAATGGACCTGGCTGTGTGCTCAAAGGACCAAGCGCGCCGTCCGGCACGGTCATTCAGACCTCCCTGATGAACGCTTCCACTGTGATTTCAACGCAGGCCTCCTGCCTGACCGCAGGACCCACTATTGCGCTGGTAAGGCCACCTATGCAAACCCAAGTGGTGGTGACTGCACCAAATGGCACCAACAGCCTGGCGTTGAGTGCCGGCGTGAACGCCGTGCACCTGCCTACTACGCTAACGGTGGCACAGGGGCACAAAGCAGACTCGCCCAAAACTCTTCAGACTGTGGCTCAAGCTCCCACGTCGGTCGTACAGCCCGTTAGAGGCCCCGTCATGCAGACTGGGGGCAGGACTATGGTGCAGTCAGCTCTGGGCGCTGGCACTGGAGCTATTCGGGCCATAGCTCCACAGGTCTTAGCGCCGAGAGTCCCTCAACCCCAGCAGAGCCAGCCTAGCGTCCACAATATCCAGCTTCCGCCAGGTAACCTGCGCACGCCGTCGCTGCCTGAACTGCGTCAGGTGCATGTGTTGGAGCAGTAGTTGGAGAGCGTTTGCACAGCTGTCAAGACCTGTTTTGCGTTGGAGCTGTGAACTGATGTGATTGAAGCTTATGATGCTCCCACACTTCCCTCCTCCACACACTCCTTAAAGAAATACCTGCATACACTTCCAAACGTTTGTCAGTAGTATCTAATGGTTTTAATGGGGAACAAGTGAATTATATCAAAGTATTGATCTTTCAAGAAAATGTTTCAAAATAATCATGGGGGAAAAACATAATCTCAAATTAATGTACGGGAGGAAAAAATAGGGGGGAAAGAAGTCAAATTTAAAATAAGTTTAATTAAATAAATTAATTAATTAAAATTCAGTTAAAAACAAATTAAAAACATAGCAAGAACTTTAAGTTAATGAGGAAAACGGTCTGAAAATAGCCAAAGAAATCTTAAATTAATGAGAGGAAAAATATTGAATAAGAAAGCAATCTTTAAATATTAAGAGATTCTCAATAAAATTAGTAGTAAATTATTTATCTACATTTTTTTTGTAACTGAGTGTCTTGCTGTCCCTTTCTGCTGACACTGAGAATTTCCCCACTGTGGGACTAATAAAGGATTATCTTATCTTAAATTAAAATTTTCCACACATCAAGAAAAAATCTTGAAATATTAAGAAAAATCTTAAAGTAGACACTCTCAGTAATTTCAGTAATATGGCAGTAATAGCAATCTGCCTAATATTGAGCAAATGCCCATTTCTATTTATTTTATTTTTTATTTAATTCTTTATTTAAAAAAAAATATATATAGATAATTATTTGTATTTTTATTTTGAGTTATGGGAAAATGATATTTTTGTTTTTAATGTGTACAAAATCACATTTTTACCATGACTTAATGACCTTACAGTTTGAATTAGTGTTGAACCGATACTGTATCTGTATCGGTGCCGATACTTATCGGTGTATCAGTGCGCTTGTATCGGCAATAAAAAGCACAGATACCATAAACGAGAATTTTGGTTTGCAGACTTTAGTCCAGTCATAAATATTTATCACCATTAAACATTTAGACATTCAGTGCAACTTTTAGCACTTTTTCTCTCCATGTGGAAACTCGAAGGTTGAGTTAAGCAGCTTGTTTAAAGCCACATACTAAGGTTTAGTGTCTTTTTACACAGAGACGTGATCTTTTGATGAAATGTGAATATTAAACACTAAATAAAAAGCTGTTTGGTCGAGCTTAGCAAGATCATGCTTCACCACCTGCCTACTGCACTGTGGCGATTTCATTGTTTCAGAGCTCTGAAACTTTTCACATGTGCAGAAACTCAACCACTACTCCTTAAAAAGAACAGCTTCTATCGAGTATTTAGAGGTGGTATCGGTACCGGTACTCAGTAAACTTGAAAATCTGGTATCGGAAAGGAGGAAAGTGGGATTGGTGCGTCCCTAGTTTGAATTGCACTCGACTAATTTATTTATTTATTTTTTTTCCCAATTATGTTTATTTATTTGTTTATTAATTATTATTTTTTATTTTAATCCCCCCGGTAGTTGTTAACAAATTAGACACTAATCAGATGTAATTGAAAAATCGGGCACTCTGATTGGTGTGTGTGTGTGTGTGTGTGTGTGTGTGTGTGTGTGTGTGTGTGTGTGTGTGTGTGTGTGTGTGTGTGTGTGTGTGTGTGTGTGTGTGTGTGTGTGTGTAGGAATGGTCCTGGTGCGCAGCGAGAGTGGTCAGTTGTTAATGATCCATCAGCAGACGTTGGCCCAGATGCAGGCCCAATCTCAGGGCACCATGGCACAAAGACCTGCAACCCCCACCAGCACTCCACCTGTCCATATTACCTCTGTACAGGTAACAGTAGTGCCTTTGTTTGTCTTTAGAAGGGCAGGGATTCACACACTTTCAGCTGTAGTATTATTTTCATTCCCAAATTTAAGATTAAATCAGATTAATTTATATTTTGTCTAATTTGTCTTTTATCTCACACAGTTCAGCTCGACCACTTCCAACAATAAACCCTGATCACCACAAATCAACAAACATCTCTAATAAGAATTAGTGTAAATAATAATAATAACCTCTATTTCAAAATTTCTTTACTTTTTTTTTTTTTTTTTTGAAGAATATTAGTCATTTGCATAAGCCCTAGCATAAGTCCCTCCCACTGTGAAGTGTGTAAAGGGATAGATGGCAGAAGGAGAGTAAGGAGTACAGTACAGTTGTACATTTCCACAGTTGGCTGTTTTTAAACCCTCAGTGTCTGCCTTAAACTACTGCACATTTCTTTAACTATTAAAGTATAAAATATCATTTTCAAACCAAATGTAAATATTTTCTTTAATGTAAAACAAAAAAAGACTAATTGGCAAATTTTCTACTAGTGAGACCTACCAGGGTTGAACAGACTGAAGGCTTCAGCTTTTGTTTAATTTTAATTTAATGAAGTTCCTTTAAATTATTCAAATGAATGAATATTAATTCAGGTATATTATATGTTCATTTATGTTTTATAAAGCAGAAATAATGTGCTTTATAAATGCATAATAAGTTCTTAGTTTATACAGAAGTATTGGAAACGGCACCGTATTGATGCTCTCTGTCTTTAAAGTCTGGATATCGTAGTTTTATGATTTTACAATGATTTAATACAATAATTACAGTAAATAATCATTTATAAACATAAATATTCCTACTTATTTATTACTATTTTAATTGTTGTCTTTACTTACTTTTCTTTCTCCTCTCTCGCCGTGTCCTACAGGCCCCTGGGACCCCATTAATAACGCGGCAGGTGGCCCCAACCACTATAATGAAGCAGGGCTCTCCTGTACCTGCGGGTGTTCAGCCCACCACTGCACTCCAGAGACCCCCGCTAATGCAGGTTTGAGACACACACACACGCACACACACACACACACGCACACACACAGAGCTGAAGCTCAGAGGTTCCCTTTGTGTTTACACTCTAATACCGCTGACTCAGCTCCTCTTCATGATCTCCGTCACCGTCTAGAGTGGCCTGATTGCATCTACATGTAATAAGTGATGGTGAAAAGTCTAACTTATGTAATTTACTGAATCATTCATTTATTCATTTATTTATTTATTTATAATTTCACCCTTTTCACATTTTATCTCATTGGGTACAGCACATGCAGAACACTGAAGGACTCTCTCCTCTGTCTGACCCCATTGATGACCTGTTGATGTATAGCTTACTATACTATACAAAACTGTAACTGGATCATTTTTATAAATGTTAGAGACTATTTTTGTAGTCATGGAAACTCCTGAAAAATAAGTAAATTGCTATAAATTAGACCCTGAGATCCTGAAAAGGTTGAGCTACTGAAACTGCACATTGAAGTGTCTGATGCCTTATTTATGTATTAATTATCATTTACAAATATGGATTATTTTTTTATGTGCATGTATTTATATATATATATATATATATATATATATATATATATAGTTTGTATATATATAAAAAAAAAAAAAAAAAAAAATTGTATATATATATTACACACACATGCACATAATATACATTTTATACATATAAAATTTGTGGGTGTATTTATTTTTATATTTTATTATTATTATTATTTTATTTTTTTTAACATGTTGTCCACGTAAATGCTAATTGGTGGGCGTAATCATCCATCACCTGTTATCTACATCAGCCTCATATCTGCAGTCTGAAACTAAAGGCAGTATGTCCTCCTTTACCAAACCCTCGCCTTGTGTCGGAGGTAACAGGAAAACTGTCCGTGTAAATGTTCTGCCACTCTGTTGTTCAGTATGTTCTGTTGTGTTTTGTAGAATGCCATAATGTTGGGAGGGACCCAGGCGCCCCCTGTTGGCACACCTCCACCAGGGCAGGTGGGAGTAGCTGCAGTCCAAAGAGTGACCACTGCTGGATCCACACCTGCTGCTGCTTCTGCTGCTGCTGCTACTACTGCCTCCACGGTGAGAGTTTAGAGAATGGCTGCATTCAGCTTTCCCTCTATAAGGACTCGGTCCCGGTCCCGCTACGGAAAAGCCTCCCCAGCACTGTAGGTGATGGATGGATGGATAGATAGATAGATAGATAGATACTTCAATGATCCTGAAGGAAATGTAGCGTATTGTGTAATACAGTACAATAATTACAATAAAGAATCTAGAATAAATGTGAAAATAAAAAATAAAATATGCATTTGAAACCAACCGGCGATGAAAGGCAGTACAATTATAAGGAATTGGGAATGAAGCAGACGGATTTCAATACTGAATAAATATGTATATTATAAGTGTCAGTAAAGAGTACAGGATGTACAGTACAGTGTTAATAGTGCAGATTAAACCTATGACTCCGTCCTCATCCTTCCTCCTCCCTCTTCCGGCCCCACTGGGAAGCGCCAAAGAGCCTGATTGCTCTCGGAACAAAGGACCTCCTGAGTCTGTCTGTAGAGCAGCTCTGTGACAGCAACCTGCCACTGAACTCAGCTCCTGTGGTCCATAGTGATGGAGTGCAGTGGGTGAGGAGCAGTGCCTGGTTTCCTCCAGATCGGACTCTATTCAGGCCAAACTCAAATTCAACTCTGGTTTCATTAGACCAGAGAATCTAGTTTCTCATGGTTGGGCAGTCCTCTAGGTGCTCTTTGTCAAACGGTCATGTGCCTTTTACTAAGCAGCAGCTTCCGTCTGTCCGCTCTTCCATAAAGACGTGATTTGTGGAGTGCTGTCTGAATGGCTGGTCTTCCGATAGGATCGCCGCTTACCTTCTCCGATAGCTAGGTGTGGCTGGGTGGCCAGGTCTAAGAAGATTCTTGGTGGTTCCAAGAAAATCTTTTCAGTACAATGATAAAATTTGAGACATGCAAAGCTGCAGTATTTAAGTATTGAGGTCTGCTGATAATTCCTTTGACCCCATGGCTCCACTGTGTGACCTTATATAGGCAGGTATTGGCAATCCCCAATCATGTCCAATCAGTTGCATTTACCACGTCCAGAAACCTCATAAGTGGAAACAAGGTGCACCTCATCTCACTTTTGGGTGTCCTGTCGAAGGGTGTGACTTTTAACATTTTGATTTTAAGTAAATTAGCACAGACGTCTAAAAGGCTTTCACTTTGTCAGTACGGGACATTCCGTGTTGAACTTCAGCTCAATTTACTGTAGAATAGAAAAGTCTGTAACGTAATAAAACCTGGAGAAGGTAAAAGGGGTGTGCAGACTTTCTGGCTTGACTGTTAAAAAAAAATAAATAAATAAAAAAAAATAATAATAATTTATTCTTATGCTGCTTTTGTGAACGTAAACACGTTTCAAATTAAATCACATTACCCAGGTGTCAGGGCGAGTGAAAAACGTGGATACGTCGCCCCTTACAGTAGTAAGAAAACACGTATTTCCAAAATAGCAATACTGTATATTTACACATTAACTTGTACTATACATGCACACAAACACTATACACACTCTCTGTTTACAAAACTCCACTTCTAGTCAAGTCAAGTGAGTTTTATTGTCATTTCAACTACATACAGAGAACACAGTGAAACCAAACAACGTTCCTCCAGGACCATGGTGCAACATAGACAGTGCATACAAAACACAAGTGCAGCACAAACAAGTACAGACAGACAACACAACACAGTACAGACAGAGAATAATAAATAATTCGAGGTAGTGTGCAAATTCTGCAGTGTGTAATAAATATTGAGTCTAGATTATATTAAACTTCTGAATGTTTACATTATTTACAAAAGTCACTGGATGGGTGTGAGTTCAGATGTAGTGAACTCTTGATGGACCCTGCTGGACTGCCACTGTTAATATCACCACTATCACCCATCATTCCTCTCATTACTCTGACCAGCACTGCCATGACTATATTAAGTTCTTCTACACCATGATTATTATATTATGATTATGATCAGAGCAGTTCAACAGTTTAGATGGTTTGGTGACTTTTATCAATAATGTATTAATGGTTCTGATCAGAGGAGGACGGGTCGGTCCCACTTATGAGTCTTTGCTCCTCCTAAGGTTTCTTCCTCCAGCTCTGAGGGAGGTTCTCCTTGCCGTTGTCGGCGTTGGGGCTCACTGGGGGTCTTTGATCTCTCATGTCTTTTTATGTTATGTGTTGTATTACTAATTATGTAAAGCTGCTTTGTGATGACAACAGTTATAAAAAGTGCTATACTAATAAATTTAACTTGACTAGTGTGGGTGGGGAAAAGTCTGTATGTGTTTTATTTATTTATTTATTTATTAATTAATTATTATTATTTATTATTTTTCTCATATATAAATGAGAAGAAAAAAGACTTTTCAGGTTTAGGGTCCGATTATTATCACACTGTCCTCTAGGGGGCGTGCACATGGGGTCTCATGATGGAAAGATTGTTCTGAACATTTGGGTATTATACCTGAGGGTATTAACTAATGCAGGTGTGACTCCAGAGGGGTGATGTAAAGGTGAACTGTTGGGTGAAGGTTGTTGAGAACATGCCCTCTTTTGAACTCCGTCGTAACGAACATCCTTTAATCTTCTCGCCTCTTTTTCAGGAAACGTTAGAAAACGTGAAAAAGTGCAAGAACTTCCTGTCCACGTTGATCAAGTTGGCGTCCAGCGGGAAGCAGTCCTCAGAAACGGCAGCTAACGTGAAGGAGCTGGTCAAAAATCTCCTGGTATGTTTCCGTAGCAACCAACGCTGACCATCACACCTCAGAATGGCGTCGTACGGCCTGTCTGGAGAGCCGCTTAACCCTTTTAAACCCTAGGTGCCAGGTTCCTGTACTACACAGAATTCAGTGCAATAGATAATACAGTAGATTGACAAAAGTATTGGGACACCTGCTCATTCATTATGTCTTCTTAAATCAAGGGTATTAAAAGAGCTGATCCTGCTTCTGTTGGAGTAACTGTCTCAACTGTTCAGAGAAGAAGACTTTCTACTAGATTTTGGCGAAGGAGCATTGCTGTGATGATTTGATTGATTGATTGCCTTCAGCAACAAAAACAGGAGTTAGTAAGCTTAGGACGTTGGATAATAAACACCACCCCATCTCCTCATCCCCAACTCTCAAACTCCTCCAAAAGTACTGGATGGAGCTCCTCCACCATCATTCCAGAGAACACAGCTCTTCCACTGCTCCACAGCTCCTCAATGCTGGGGGGCTTTATACCCCTCTAGCCCACGCCTGGCATTATTAGGCAGCATGGAGCCAATAGGGTCATGATGTTGATCTGCTCCAGAGAGTCCTATTCTATTGGCAGTACTTCTTCTCTACAGGGACTAGACAAGCTGTGTGTGCATTTGCACATCTGTGTCAGCAAGATAATGCTTAAAACTTAAAAACTGTGTTTTTAAAAAGTGTGTTGAGATGCTGCAGCAGGATGTTTGTAAAGAAATGTATTAATTGTAATCTTTAATTTTCTATCAATCAATTTGATTAGATTCATGATGTATGGACCAATAGAAATTCTGAAATAATTTTTTACATTGACTTCCTTAATAGTCAAAAGGATTTTTTGTTATTAGTATTTATTTATTTTTTTTGTCCTGCTCGAGTATGAGCTGTGAGTATATTCCTAAATTTCTTTGATTTTCTGAATTATAACGATTGCATTTTTTCCTTTATTTTTAAACAGAGACTCAGTTCTGCACATTTTAAACATGATAATTTGGTGAAAATATCAATTGAATGTAAAAAATGTAAGCAAGTAAAACGTTAATGGAACATAACTTTTGTAATTTAGCAAATAAACAAATTGTGCTGCAGCTTCTCAGAGATGTTCTCTTATTTACATTTGGTCAAAATAACAATAATCTATCAATATCAGTAATAATTTATCAATAATAACAAATCTAAAAGATCACATTACATTTCAGAAGGTTTCTAATTCCTTCCAAAACAGCTGATATTCTGAACTGCACATGCTGAGCACCGAGGACTGGAATGGTAACGGCTGTGTGTGTTTATAGGAGGGAAAGCTGGAGGCAGAAGACTTCACCAGCAGACTGTACAGGGAGCTGAACTCCTCACCTCAGCCCTACCTCGTGCCTTTCCTTAAGGTAACCCTCAGATCAGCAGCCTCCGAACCTACGCCGGGCTGCAGCTCTGCCTGATTTGGCCGGAGTTCAGCGCGTGGCCCGGGTCCTTGCCGGAGGGAAGGCCGCTAATGACGACTAAGCAGCTTGTGGCTTTTCCCTGTAAATGCTAATTAGTCTTATCAGGTGGCGTGAGCTGCCTGGCCGAGTGTATGACCAGACCTGCTCTTTTTAAGAACACGCTGCAGTGCTGTTCGACATTTCGGCCTTAGTTAATGATGTTAGCAGGGATTTGATTGAATTCTGTCAGTGCTGATACAGTAAAGCAGACCAGTCGGACGCTGTTTTGGGGTTGTTGTGGACTAATGTGCTTAATTAATAGCAGCATTTTCAACGTTTGTGGCAATAGAAGTACAATTAAAGTGCTTTTAATGTAGAAATGTTTGAGTATCTTTTGTTTTATGTGCAGTTTCTGTCAAAACAAACAAAAATTAAGTGATCTTCTGAAACAAGGACATGACAGTCTTGAGTTATAAATTATATCTAAAATCTCAAAGGAGTGTTTTTATGTTTTACATCAAAGGAATGTAATGAAAATTGTTAAATAATGTTAAATTGTTAAATTATAAAAATATAATTGGATAAAAGTAGATGCATTTAAACCAGTTGGTGATCAGTAGGTGGCGCTAGAGCATGCTTCAGAACATGGCCCAGTATTCAAATGGATCGTTTCTCCATCACTGCCCATCTGACACCCACATACCTGCATTCACACCAATCAGAACACAGCTGAAAGAGCCCTGATTCTGCGGCAGCTTTAGTTTAGGGTCTGTCCCAATTGCGTATTAAATAAGAGAGGAGCGCCCCACAATGCAATGCAAAGCGTCTGGAAATTAGTGTTCAAGTCTTATAGGATTAGTGTGCAGTACGCAATTGGGACGCCACCTTGGAGGTCAGATGCTCCCTCTAAGTGTGAACAGAGCTGTGGCTGTGTCCCAAACTGCGCTCCCTACCATAAAATACCGCAGCACCATCTGCAGCTCCTTCATCAGTGTGTTCAGAACAGTATTTCTGGCAGGACAAAATAAAAGGTACACTAATAAGGAGAATTAGAGGAGTACTTCTGAACTTGCTAGCATCCCCTACTGGATCTGGCAGACAACAGCCTAAAATATCATCGTCATAGTTTAACTTTGGCTTATATCGAGACTCTCAGACCCATGGTGCAGCAATAAACGTTAAATAACACAAATCATAGAAATAGTATTTTACTAATTTGTGGGAATGTTAGAGTTTTTTTATTTATTTTTTATAAATAAATAAGAGGTCTCTGATATTTACCTCGATGTATAATAATCTGCTCAGCCACCAATTGAATGCAAGCTACCCTCTAAATAATAAATAATAAAGAAATGCATGAATCTGTGTCTGTGTGTCTCTCTCAGAGGAGTCTTCCCGCGCTGCGTCAGATGACCCCAGATTCAGCAGCGTTTATCCAGCAGAGTCAGCTCCCGCAGCCTACGGCCCCGCCTTCCTCCACCGCTCTCACCTCTGCTGTGCTGGGGGGATCCACGACCACGCAGCGCCCCGCAGCCCCGCCCACGGCAACCCCAACACTCGCTGCCAAGACCACCTCCGCCACGTTGATCACCTCAACCACTTCCACCACCTCCCCCCACCAACCCGTCATCAGCCTGCCTCAACACACACAGATCAAACCCAACCTGGTAACGCCATCAAACTCCTACTCCTACACACCTGAGGTCAGGGTGCCCCCTGCTGTTAGCATGAAAAGCATCAGTTAATTGGAGGTTCAGAGGTTACAGTGGAATGGAAGCAGGCGTCGGTCGCCATGACTACAACACAGATACAGCCCATAATTTATCTCCTATCCAAACCCACCAGTGCAGCTACACGAGTCTTCTGAGTTTGATGATGATGATGATGATGATGATGAAGGTAAAATAGTGAATAGAGAATCTCCACTAATCCAGTTTTCTTTAGGGACTACTTTCTGTAGCCGCACTACACCCTGCAGCATGTATCCCTCCACCATTTTAATGATCTGGTTCTAAAAGCAGGTTCTAGAGCCGAACTCTTCTCAGAACTCTGGTAGAACCGTGTCTCAGGCATCAGGCAGCGTCTTCATCACCATTAGGTGAAGAACTTTCTGTGAGGAGCTTTTTTTATTAGAGCTTCAGACGTCTGCTTCCCTTCACCTCCACTGTAGAACCACAGCTCTGACTGGGGGAGCTTATCTAGAACCTCCACTGTAGAACTCCAGCTCTGACTGGGGGAGGTTATCTAGAACCGAGTGTTTCACACCAAACCCCCCACTCTGAACGAGTCTGTTTATGTAATAAATTATGTTCTTTAAGTGTAGTTTAACATCAAAGCTTTGAAGTACTGTTACAGGATGGGAAATTAATTCTGGAAATTAATATCTGAGCTGAAGTACCTGAAGGTTCCTAACGAGACCCAGCCCTAGTTCAGTTATAACACACAGGACAGTGTGATTTCAGGAAGACTGATGGGTGTGCGCTGCAGAGATTCACATGTCGTCACATTAAAACAGGTCAATGTGTACTGTACTTTTCTCTCTGTGTTTTTAGATTGTTCAGCAGCCGCAGCAGCAGGGGGCGCTGGTGAGAGCGCCTCAGGTGAGCGTAACCCAGACGCCCATGGTCACACTGAGACCGGGTCAGCTGCGTATGTTTTCGCCCCAGACTGTGGTCAGAACGCAGACGCCGACTCTTCCCCCAGGTGAGTGTGTATGGAGGCCCGAGAACCCGGGATCAGGTTCAGTCACAGCCTTGGTCTCTCATGATTGGGACCGTCTCATTACTGAATGCTCCGCAGTGCTCGATGTAGGTTCATGGTTGTGCAGATTAGTTTTGCGCCTTGTGTTGCAGTAATTCATATAATTTATACTGTAACTTACAATTAATACTGTAATTTACATTATTAAGGTTATAATTCGGGCTGCACAATATATCGCTTTACGTCATCGCAATGTAGGCATGTGCAGAAATTCCATCCATGTAAGTCTAATGAAATCGAGGCTGTAAGTAGAGCTGAGCAATATGATGATATTTTATCATACAGTGATAAATTTTCTATCTGGGTTAATTAGATGAAGAGCAGCAGCTGGTGAGTAGAAATCACTGTATTCAGTTCAGGAGAGGATCTGAAGAGTAGTTAATAAAACTCATTAGCTACTGATTTGTTTGATGTATCGTGATGAATATTGTGTATCGTGAAAAATGTCTATATGAAAGGGAAATTCCCACTGTTCCCATTTTCTCTGATCTGTCTACCAGAGGCAGAATATTATACTTGCCCAGTATCAGATTTTACTCTAATTTTAGATCACAACTGGTTGGATTATTGAGAACTGGTGACTTCCAGTGAAATATTCAATTTTATTAAATATTGCATTATACATATTGAAATTTCAGTCTTTCCTCAAAATCATGCTGCTCTGATGATGATTAAATTATATAGAATAAAACATTTTATTATGAAGAATGCATCATTATAACCTAATTTTTAATAAAGTGATTTTTGTTGTAGTTATGGGTTTTACATTAAACTTTTAATATTTTGATTATTACAGAAAGTGGTAAGTGTGATATACTCTCTCTACAATGTGGGAATCATCATTTTGCTGAGATCCTTTTGAGTAAACCAGCCCAGTGTAGTGAATAGAGTTCTGAGTCAGGATGGTTTTTAAACCATCTCTTAAACCTCCAAATCAAATCATAATCTTAAATTAGAGCTCACCTTTACATCGTGTGTACAATAAAGAGAGAGAAAGGTTTCCCTTCATAGTAAATTGTTTTATATGAAAATATGACTATTTTGATTTATGTTTCTAAAGAGAACTGCTGCCACCTTGTGGTCGAGGCCAGAAATGACAAGGCAAAGTTTTCCTTGTCCAGTTTGTACCGTAACTGCTGGCAGAGCTCTCCCCAGAAGGGGAAAGGATTCATTATTTGAGTTCTGCCCCCCCCCCCTGGGCAACACTCTGTAAGGGGGGCAGCACCTGCATTTCTTTGTGGGCGGTGACTGCTGTAGAACGTGCTAATAAAACGGAACTGAGCTGAATTCAATTGTTTCTCTCTCTCTATCTCGCTCTATCTATCTCTATCTCTCTCTCTCAGGCTCAATGTTGAAGACTGCGGTCACTGTGGGCAGTAAGGTATTGTCAGTGTCTGGATCTCTGCCCTCTGCCATCCAGAAGACCAAACCGAAAGATGCAGGCAGCGGCAACTTCAGGTTGGTGCACTTCTTTTCAGCATGGTCCTTTATAAAATTCATTCAAATTCAAATTCATCATAAACTGGAGTATTTATTAGATCTTCTCACCAATTATTTAAAAATCTCTACAGGGACTTGACAAGCTGTGTGTGTGCATTTGCACATCAGTGTCAGCAGTGGGTACACCTTAAAGTAGCTGAGTGCATTCATTAGAAGTAGTGTCCACAAACATTTGGACATATAGGGTATATGCTCACTGCTCGGTTTCACTAAAGCCTGGCCCACACTACAGCATAACCGGGTCGAGGTCCTCACCATCCAACATTCCCCCGGAAGTGTGTCGTGTCTCTTTCGGGGCAGCTGGTGTAGTGTGGGGACTTTAATGACTGCCCACCATCAGGGACAGACTATTCTGTGAAGTGTCCGGGTGTGTGGGGTCTCGGTTAGGATTTTAGACATCCTGCAGCGTGGGCCGGGCAGAAGGTGACGTGGACTTGTTGATGTGGTTTTAGGACGCTCTGAGTAATGAACCACATTAATGACCTGAACTTCACATGGGTGCTTCCTAAACCACATGTTTGAGCTGGTTGAGAGGTGGGCTGGGAAATGCACTGATTTGGGTGATCACTGATTTCTAGAGTTTAGAGTTTTGTCAGGGGGAGGTCAGGGGACGTTCCTGTAAGTTTGATAATTATTGGTTGAGATGTAATGCGTGAGACACTTGCAGTAGAGCTGGGCAATATGACGATATTTTAACGTATCGTGATAAATTCTGTTATGATGATAATAAGCTTTTCCAAGCAGGAGGAGACTGTTAGTAATGAAACCTGCAGCTGATCAGTGTTTATTAAGCACTAACAGTGTAATTAGACTGGGTTCATTAGATGAAGAGCAGCAGGTGTTGAGTATAAATCACTGTATTCAGTACAGGAGAGGATCTGAATAGTAGCTTATAAAAATCTGATACTGATGTGTTTTAGTCTGTGATTAAATGTATCATCATAAATATCGTATATCACGAAAAAAAAGGCTGTAAATATCATGATACAGTATTTTTGTCATATCGCCCAGCCCTACAGTCAAATCTAATCAAATTTATTTGTAAAGCTTTTTACAGCGGTTGTCATCACGAAGCAGTTTTACACAATCAGTAATTAGCTAAAGAGCTCAACCATTAAATTCTAAGGAAATGTGGGGCGAACTGCTGGGGTTCCCCATCAGAACCGGTTTCAGGGCTGCGGAGCTCCGAGTTCAGTGATTAATGTCGTTTGATGGCATGCTCACGGAGTAAGTGCTTACTCAAAGATTTCCCTTTACAATTATATCCCCATTGATTCTGAGGGCTTGCAGCATGCGCTCTGCTTAATCAATTTTAATGTCATAGTCGCTCTCACCGAGACCCTCAGGCTGGGTTTTGGTAAAGTGGCACCTTGGCAGGTTTTAAATATCTGGAAGTTTTAAATCTGTGCACTCATGCCCCATTAACGCCCACTGGAGGCCTCCCGGGGGAACCGCTGTTGTAGTAAATTACTAATAAAGCCTCAGACATCGAAGTAAATGCCAGGGCTGACCTACAAACTGCCCGTACGGAGAGGAGAAGGGGGGGGGGGGGGGGGGGCGGGGGGGGGGGGGGGGGGGGCGGCCCTGCAATGGCTTATACTCTATACTGCACCAGCAGGCCTAAGAGTCATCGGAGTGGTGACATGAGGGCCATTCGTTCTATTACCAATGCTGCTTTGCAATCTGGGACCTGGTTCAGGGACTCCAGTAACATCACTGATGATGCCTCCTTTGCATCCGAGAGATGTATCTTGCAACTAGAGCTGGGCAATATTTTGATATTTTATTGTATTGTGATACAGTAAGCTTCTCTGATCATATGGAGGAGACTGTTAGTGTTAATAAACACTGATCAGCTGCAGGTCTCATTACTAACAGAGCTAAACGGTACCAGGTTTATCTGAAATGTGTAAAATAAAATAAAAGCTTAAAGCTACTTATTGTTACATATTTAATTATCATTATGTTTGTTTATTTATTTGTAAGTTTGTTGTTTGAACTTGATAAAGTAGCTTTTGTTAGATTTTTGAGGAAAATAAAGATTTTGGGTGTTTTATGGAGGTGAGATTGGTGACCCTGTTCAGTGTTTGTTAGTGGCATTAGCTTATCGTCTTCATTGTAAACTAAATTAGCACTTCTGATCCTAGATTGACTGAATCTGAGCTCGGTAGTAAATCATGTTAATCTAACTATCAAGGTATCAATCGACAACAAAGTGCAATTATCAGCATCGATACAGTATCAGTGCCACTCTGTGTTTACAGTAAATAAGATGAATGATCTGATCTGGTTTGTTTGTTTGTTTGTTTGTTTGTTTGTTTTCTTCATGTCTGTATTTGTGTGTTTATTTGAAGGGATGATGATGACATTAATGACGTGGCCTCCATGGCTGGAGTTAACCTGTCCGAGGAAAGTGATCGAATTCTGGCCACTAACTCCGAGCTGGTGGGCGCAGTGACCCGCTCCTGTAAGGATGAAGCTTTCCTGTTCACCAGCTCACTGCAGAGCAGAATCCTGGAGATCGGTGAGGCCCTGGTTATAAACTATTAGTCCTAATGGCAGGAGGAGAACTGGCGTAGTCAACAACTGCCTGCTTTTACTAATCACCACGGGCTCTGCACTTTTGTAAGTCGCTCTGGAGAAGAGCGTCTGCTAAATGCCTTAAATATATGAGGCATACTGGTTCAGAACTGCTGGTTCAGTAAACCTGAACCTCGAGTCCGGTCTCAGTGACATGCTGGGTTTTCGATCCACTTTTTATTTTTACTTTTATTTATTTGTTTAATTTTTTTTTATATATATAAAGAGCCCCCTAGTGAATAAACCTCCCTCTGACTGGCTTTCTCCCCCACCCGCTGTCTCTGGTTGGCTGAGTCGTGCCACATATGATATTTACACACATTTGATTGGTCTGTGAGTTTCCTGGGCAGCGAAACATGGACTGTAAAGGCTAGGAAAGGTACATTGTTAATAATAAACAATGAAATGTGCTCAATAGGTCATCAGTTAGAGGTCCAGGGCCAGATAGGATCCAGTGTCTGGATGTGGACCCGGTCTGCCCATTAGTGACCCATCTTGTATGGTATCTTTCTTGCACTCCACTTCATCTGCTCACCTCTGCAGGTAAAAAGTACGGCATCTCGGAGCTGGGCGCTGACGTCATCAGCATCGTCTCTCACGCCACTCAGCAGAGGCTGCAGACCCTTATGGAAAAAGTGACCCAGGTGGCCCAGCAGAAGAACGTTTCCTATAAGGTAGAGAATCGAAGGGCTTCAGTTAGAAGAGGGGTGGACAGATGTAGAGATTCTCACATTGTCTGACTCTGTTGACTCCTGAGGTTGATGCTGACAGATTTCATCTACCATTGGTTTTATGTGTTTATTATTATTATTATTATTGCTGCAGGAGGACGAGCGGCATGAGCAGGTCAGCGACGTTCGAGCTCAGCTGAAGTTCTTCGAGCAGCTGGATCAGATGGAGAAACAGAGGAAAGAAGAACAGGAGAGGGAGATTCTGATGAAAGCTGCAAAGGTAATCCCACACACAAACACACTGCAGTCTCATACACAACACCATGGGGCAAAGGGTACGCCGTGTCAGAGATGAGGTTTTCTCTTTTAAGGGAAAATGTCCATTCAGGATGCTGTTGTTTCTGTAATGCATGTCTGGGAACTCTGCCGCATACGGCTTAATATTAATAGTAAATAGTATTAAGTGACGGATGATGTGAATGAGGTGAATGATGCTAAATAATAATAAACCTGATTTCGACCTGCTGTAAACAAATGCCTTGTAATTGGATTCTTCTAATAGAATCACAATATAATGGAGAGATGAGCTTCAGCCTGACAATCAAACTAAATATTTTGATTTAAATCAATAAAAAATGTGATTTTAATTAGTGTATTTTAGTATTTCTTTATTTTAACATAAATTCACAACTGCGTGCTCAGACGCTCATGTAGTTAAGCACAGAGTGACCAGCAGAGGGTGCTAAAGGGTCTAGAAGAAGGGCAGTTTCCAAAAGTGCTGATTTTCACGCAGACTTCAGCACGAGCTCAGAGCAAGACTGCAGGTCGTAATCATCCCCCGGTTATTTCAGTATCAGGCCGCTATATTTATTTATATTATAATATTGGGGCAGTGGTGCTCAGCAGTTAGAGCTCTGGGCTATTGATGACCGGGTTGTGGGTTCGATACCCTGGCTCGACAAGCTGCCGCTGTTGGGCCCTTGATCGTGCATGCGTGTGTTACCATTTTAAAGGGCATCTGTGTTTATGATGCATCTCTGATTATCGGTCGTCACCCTCAGGTTATTCAGATAAAGCTGGGTTCGTTCCTTGTGGTTTGCGGTAATGTGCAGAAATGGTGAGTGAGGCTTGGTGAGTTCATTTGTGTGCAGCTGAATAATGGCTGATGGATTTGTGTGTGTTTTATGTTTTTGCTGACAGTCCCGATCGAGGCAAGAGGACCCGGAGCAGCTCCGCCTCAAACAGAAAGCCAAAGAGGTACCAGGAGCATAGCACCTGTACACGCAGCAGTGTTTCCGTAGCTCAGCTCGGCATGAATCCTAATCGTCTGTGTGTGTCTGTGCTATAGATGCAGCAGCAGGAGTTGGCTCAAATGAGGCAGAGGGATGCGAATCTGACGGCGCTCGCCGCTATCGGCCCCAGAAAGAAGCGGAAGGTGGACTCTGCGGCGGGCGGATCGGGACCAGAGGTATTAAAGCACAGAGCTGAACCTGATGTCCAACACATCATCCCACCCCACCTCT
The DNA here is from genome assembly GCF_030463535.1 of Salminus brasiliensis. Lineage (NCBI taxonomy): Eukaryota > Metazoa > Chordata > Actinopteri > Characiformes > Bryconidae > Salminus > Salminus brasiliensis. The sequence continues at coordinate 1,893,947 of NC_132891.1, forward strand.
ATATATATATATAATCATATAATATTTCATTATTACATATACATTATGGATGATTCTCTCTCTCTCTCCCTTGCTTTACCATCCTTTTACCTGTCACATCCTCATCTATGTCTCTGTCCATTTTTCTCCGTCCTCGTCTTTCTCATCCCCCCCCATTCTTCATTTTCTTGTCAATTTTAACCTTGTCTACTCTCTCAATCTCACTCTCTCATTCTCACTCTCTCCCCAGGGTGTGTCTCCTGTGTCTGCTGGTTCAGGGGCAGTGGGCTCCGGAGGCTCGCGGCAGTTTTCCCGGCAGCGCATCACTCGAGTAAATCTCAGGGATCTGCTCTTCTGCCTGGAGAACGAACGAGAAACCAGCCACTCTCACCTGCTTTATAAGGCTTTTCTCAAATAACACACACACACACACACACACACACACACACGCGCACACAGGTCCTCCTGCACTGTGTAGTTCTGTGTTTTCCCTGCTGTAACAGAGGGAAACACACAGCTGTGCTCAGCCCAGGAGCTGAGATGGGAATTCACACACCTTAACCAAGAACTTCAACCTAATCTCTCTGCTGCATCCGTAGTGTACGCTCCGTCACCATAAACACTCATTCAGCACTCCACTTTAAATCTCGCTGAACCTGGAAAAGAACAGGAAGCCTGTTTACTGGCCGATGGTTTATAATAGACGTCTGTGCGCAGTGGCTGAATCCAGGCTGGATAAGGCATTTGAAATATGGGGCTGTATGAGACCCAGGTCTTGCACTGTTAACAGTGCAGGTGCTGTTATGACATTTTATCCAAACAGCAGTTTTTACTTTCTCATGTTTTTGCTCGGGAGCGTGACTGGAAGTAAACTGATGGTGCTGATGGCACGGCTAGTGAGAGCAATAGCATGTCAAGCTTTAGCCTTCAGGTGAGCCGGTGGAGCGGGCCACCGTTCCAAATCTAGTAGCTCATTACGATCGCTTCTCTGAGAAGGTGAAGACTCTCCTGACTTTACTAGTCTAAATTAGCTGTCCATACAGAGGAGCATCCTGCTTATTCGCAGTAGTTCAGATCCCACTGTAGAGCATACAGTAAATGATGTCTCCCCCAGCACACCTCCACCCACACTAAATTCATAATATGTAACCCCATAATATATAACCCTGTACATAGAGCCACACTTCAGTTCTTCACCCTAATAATTAACACCAATATCATAGACCCTAAACTAGAGCCTTGTGGGACTCCACAATTGATTCTAAACCAAACGGTTTTCTAATAATTCACAGTGGTTTCTGCAGCAGAATTAGAAACCTAGGGTTCAAAGCACTGCTAATCACTGACCAGATCTCTGATATGCTGAGAAAAGCATATTGTGGTGATAAAATAAATCATCAAATATGATGATGTCATGTTGCCGCCTGATGTCTGCACAGTTTTGACTGCAGAATCTACAGTGTGTGTTTACTGACTGAATTCAGCAACTGCTATTCGCTTTATAATTTTTGATAATTTTTAATGTCCAGGTTCAGTCTAGTGTGCTGAAATGACTGTCTGTAGGCATCTGTACTGTACGCTACACATGCAGCAGAGAGCAGGTTAGGCTGGAAAGCGCTGGAGTAACTTTCTAATGAATGAGGGACTATAAAGATGATTTCACTGATTATATTTTTCCTCAATTCTCTGTAGAACTTAGTCTGAGAGCTGAGCTCAGTCAGAGTCGGGGGTTCGGTGTGAATCTGAGCTTCACTGTAGAGAAACTGACCCACTCTGACCTCTCTACAGTGGAGGTGAACGGAAGCAGGCATCGGTCGCCATGACTACAACACAAATATAGCCCATAATTTATCTCCTATCCAAACCCATCAGTGCAGCTACACGAGTCTTCTGTGTTTATATGGATGATGATGATGATGATGATGAGGGTAAAATAGTGAATAGAGAATCTCCACTAATGCAGTTTTCTTTAGGGACTACTTTCTGTAGCTGCACTACACCCTGCAGCATGTATCCCTCCACCATTTTAATGATCTGATTTTAAAAGCAGGTTCTAGAGCCGAACTCTTCTCAGAACTCTGGTAGAACCGTGTCTCAGGCATCAGGCAGCGTCTTCATCACCATTAGGTGAAGAACTTTCTGTGAGGAGCTTTTATTAGAGCTTCAGACGTCTGCTTCCCTTCACCTCCACTGTAGAACCACAGCTCTGACTGGGGGAGGTTATCTAGAACCGAGCTTTTCAAAGCAAACCTCTCAACCATTTAATAAGGCAGAGAATTTAGTAAATGTGGTGGGGTTCTCCTTCTCACTTCCCCAGGATGTCTTCGTACCAGCACTCCTCAGAGAAGAGGCATCGGGTGTTTTTGTACTTTTACTTGAAGGCGCTTCAAACAGGATCATGAAGGAGGACAGTAAAACACACACACACACACACACACACACACACTTTCTTTTATTATTATTATTATTTATTTATATATTTTTTTATATAAATGTGAACGGTTTCTCCAGCTCTTCATGCACAGTTTTCCTAAGGCGAACATCAGCCCCTGAGGCCAAAAGCAACAACGACCTCCAAATGTCCACTCCAGCTCTTCCCCTTTTCTAAACTTTGGGTCCAGTTTGCTCTTTTTAACACAGACCTTCAGCAGCGGGTCGGAGGAGGCGGGTCTGTTTTTACCAATTTCGACTGAACTCTGACTTTATCCAACCTGCTCTGCTGACCCCATACCTCCCCCCCCCCCCCCAAACCCCTCATTTTAAACGCTCCACACCTCCCTGTGAGCATCTGCAGACCTGCAGCTCTTTTTCTACAGTTTTCTATCTTTTAAAGCTCTTTATTAGCCTTTTCTAAAGGAAGCCTGTGGATTCATTTAACTGGAAAGTTCTTTTTTTATTTGCTAAGTTGCCTTCCTGCCAAAATAAGCCATAGAACTGTACTTCCGTCTGAAGGCTGAGCAATTAATCAAGCAATTACCTTCAACTTCTGTCTCCTGTAGCATCCGTCTTCGTTATCAGCGTTAATCTAATCTTCCAGTCTGTTTCTCATGCAGATCTCAACTTTGGTTTACTGATGTGTCGGATTATTATATTTGAACTGTTGTTGTTTTTGTTTTTGTTGTTGTTGTTATTATTGTTCTTTAGTTTGAATTGTTATTTATGTATTATTGTGTGCATACAGATGCTAATGGATGCACACATTTTGTGTGTGTGTGTGTGTGTGTGTGTGTGTGTGTGTGTGTGGAGATATATGTAGGTTATCAGTGTAAGTCTGAGTTGAATGACTCGAATGTTTTAATGACCGGAATGAAGAAACGTAAATACTCTGAAAATGTGACCTAAGATTATTATTTTTTTGAGAGAAATAACGGCGAGTTTGCTTTTGCACTTTTTTCTGCTATGATGAATCTGTGACTATGGACTGCTTCCACACACAACCCAGCAATTTTCATTTCTGACTATTTATCTGAGGCCTAGTTTGTACCTATTTTTTTAAAGTGCACATGCTAATTTCTTCTATTTTCACAGACCGTATGAGACAATAAGCTTTTATGATTGTACATATTTGATTTATTATTATTATTATTTTTTTGTCCTGTTGTTAAGAATCTGATTCAGAAGAGCTCTTCTTTTGTTTGTTTTATGAATCGCACATAATTTCATCACCCGCTCAGTATTTTTGTTTTGTTTTGTTCCCTGTTTTCTTTAGAGGTGATTACTGTAATAATTGGCTCAGGCTGGCCTCACCTTCCCACATTGAGAAGTAGCAGCAGGTTAGCCTGAACTGTATGTATTAAAATATAAATATATATTATATGTATTGTACATTTTGCACAGTCACTTGTTAATATGTAAATATTTTACTTCAAATGTTTTTAATTGCTATTGTTTTATAGAGGATTGAAAAAAAAATAATCTCCTTCATTAAAAAAGAAGAAATGATGATAATCTGATTTGTTTTGTTTCCTGTTCATATATTAGACCCTAAATGTACAGAGTACATTCCTGAAGGCCTTTTCCAAATTGGTTAAACCATATGATTAAGTAATGAAGTACAAATACTTAGTTATCTTTACTTAAGTAGAAATGTTGGTTATCTAAACTTTACTGGACTTTTTACTTCTACTTCTCACATTTTCCCCCAATTATCTGAACTTTCTCCTCCTTACATTTTAAAATCAGCCTTGTTCCTCCTATTTCATTCCCCTTAGTTTTCATTCCTTAGAAAAAGAAAAAAGAAAAGCCTTACTAGATAAACTGTGCAATCAGGAAACATACCATTCTGACTCCCTATTGGTTTATAAGCGACCCATCACACCTGCACACGTCCCGTCACTCTCCAGCGAGCTCACAGCAGACATCTGTAGTCTAGTGCACTATAGACCCCTGTGGCGCGGCCTAAGCTTTCGGCCTTTGTTTTCCTTCCATTACTTTTACTTTTCTACTTGAAGTCGTTCTGAAACCAGTACTTTTACACTTTTACTGGAGTAAAAAGCTTCAGTTGATACTTCAGCTTCTATAGAAGTCTTTTAAACCCTAGTATCTCCACTCACTTTTACCTGGGTGTAAGTTTTTTTTTTTTTCCTCATTTAACCATTGAGTTCAGTCTTTGTTTACATGGGATTTCTCACTTGAACAACATTTGTAGAAAATTCCAGTTGATTGGGAATAAAAGTAATCAGACACATTCAGCTGGGCTCTGTTAGAGACACGCTCCACGTCTAATTCCACCAAATGTCTTTACTGTGGGCCAAAGTTTTTGGTCACTTCATTACATTGAGTGGTTAATTCAAATGGGCTGAAATGGCCACTGTAGGCTGTTCTCCACCAGAGGGCACAGTCAACCCATGAAAGGTCAAATGCACACAGGTCTATTTACTATACAGTATTATAGATGTATACACACCAGTGTACAGTGTGTGTTTACCAACAGCAAAACAGACTGTACTGCAGAGCACACACTGGCGAGTGGTTGTCCTTTATCTTTTATGTATGTGTGTGTGTGTGTGTGTGTGTGTGTGTGTATATATATATATATATATATATATAATTAATTAGTGTGAAACATGGACATTTGGTCTTAGTGTGATCTTCACTGAGAGATGGAGGTAATCTATGTGAACTCACACCTGAAGAAATGTCTTAAATCATCATTTATAAAATGGAATTCATTGACATGTAATTTCCCTGTAAGGCATAAAGTTCAACCCCCCCCCCCCATTTATCACTCCTTGTCTGGAATGTGTAGAATCGGAGTCAGGAGCAGAAGATCAGCTGCAGATGATCAGAACATGGTTGGAGAGGATTATTCTGGAGGAGTCTGTCTGATTTAAACCTCAGACGTTTAGTCTGGTCTGATCTTGACTGATGGTTGAAGTGAGCGGTGAACAAGATCACCATGGTCAGATCCAGAGAGCTCTCTGAGGCCTTCAGAACGAAGGGTGGATATGCAGAGGAGTCTGGGAGGGGGTTTAAACAGATCTCAGAACAGTTCGAGATCAGCTGCTGTTCCACCGTCCACTAAATCATCTACAAGTGGAACAGCTGACCAACATGGACAGGTCAGACTGTCCCAGTAAGATCAGCCCAAAAGCAGCACCTCAGGATGAGTAAAGAAGACTCCAACACTCCTCAAATCTCATCACAGTAGCAGGTAGATCTCAGACATGTCTGATTTTCATGGAAGGAGTGGAAGGAGGAAACCCTTACTGACCAAAGAATAGTCAAATTAGGGCAAGAATAGCTTGCCAGAGAACACCTAGACCAAGACCAGTCCACTACATGTCCAAATGTTTGTGGACACCCCTTCTAATGAATGCATTCAGCTACTTTAAGGTGCACCCATTGCTGACACAGATGTGCAAATGCACACACAGCTTGTCTAGTCCCTGTAGAGAAGAAGTACTGCCAATAGAATAGGACTCTCTGGAGCAGATCAACCTCATGACCCTATTGGCTCCATGCTGCCTAATACGAGGGGTGGACTAGAGAGGTGTAAAGCCCCCCACCATTGAGGAGCTGTGGAGCAGTGGAAGAGCTGTGTTCTCTGGAATGATGGTGGTGGAGCTCCATCCAGTACTTGGGGGGATAAGGTAGAGTGCTGATCATCTGACACCCTGACCTCACTAACGAACGCTCTTGTCACTGAATGCGATCAATCAATCAAATCCTCACATCAATGCTCCTCCTCCAAACTCTAGTAGAAAGTCTTCTTCTCTGGACGGTAGAGACAGTCACTCCAACAGAAGCAGGATCAGCTCTTTTAATACCCTTGATTTCTGAAGAAACAGTGAATAAGCAGGTGTCCCAATACTTTTGTCAATTTATATAAATATGTTTGGACTGAATTGCTGCTCTTTTCATCCAGGAATCTTGTCTAGCTTTGGGAAAGGGACAGTACAGGGTCAGCTCTGGCTAAAGTGCTGAGTGATCTACTGGTTGGTGATTTGACCGCTTTCCTTCTCTCCAGTAATCAAACCCAGCCCTGGAAAATAACCGAATTGTGCTGGACTGTGACTGGGCATGGCCACAGTTGGAATCCACTGCCCTGCGTGCTAAATATTCATCAGGATTCATTTCCATTCCTTTGTTCGGGAACTTTGGCTTCAGCGGAATTCACCCGGCCGTCCTGGCCCGGCCAGGGTCCTCATAATCCAGCCAGCCATCGCTCATCGCTCATTCAGACATAATATAGCGCTTTTGGAGCGTCTCCTGCTTCATCATTCAGCAGTGATAACGTGGCGAGCGTCCAGCAACGCCTTCGCACAAATTACCTCCTGCTAGTGTTAGCCAGTTAGCATCAGAGTCTATGCTAGCGCTGGCTTAGCTGGAACAGAGGCCCGGATCTGCTGCTCGCTACCTTCTGCTCTGTGTCTCTGAGGGTTACAGAGTTGCTGGCTGTATGCAGTCATATGCAAAAGTTTGAACACCCTGGTCAGGCACAATGGAGGTCGTTTCCCAACCAGGCGGTCCATCAGAACCAGAACATTTACTTTTTTTGGGTGGCTCAGCAGCGGTTAGAGCTCCAGGCTGTTGCTAACAGGGTTGTGGGTTCGATACCCGGGCTCTGTAAGCTGCTACTGTTGGGCTCTTGAGCAAGACCCTTCACCCTCTCTGCTCCCAGGCACTGGAGTTGGCTGTCCACTGCTGTGTGTGTGTTCACTACCCCTAGTATACTAATGTGTGTGTTCACAACCACTAGTATACTAATGTGTGTGTGTGTGTTCACTACCCCTAGTATACTAATATGTGTGTGTGTTCACTACCACTAGTATGCTAATGTGTGTGTGTGTGTGTTCACTACCCCTAGTATACTAATATGTGTGTGTGTTCACTACCACTAGTATACTAATGTGTGTGTGTGTGTGTTCACTACCCCTAGTATACTAATGTGTGTGTGTTCACTACCCCTAGAATACTAATGTGTGTGTGTGTGTTCACTACTCCTAGTATACTAATGTGTGTGTGTTCACTACCCCTAGTATACTAATGTGTGTGTGTGTGTTCACTACCACTAGTGTACTAATGTGTGTGTTCACTACCACTAGTATACTAATGTGTGTGTGTGTTCACTAACCCTAGTATACTAATGTGTGTGTGTGTGTGTGTTCACTACCCCTAGTATACTAATGTGTGTGTGTGTGTGTGTTCACTACCCCTAGTATACTAATGTGTGTGTGTGTGTGTGTGTTCACTACCACTAGTATACTAATGTGTGTGTGTGTGTTCACTACCACTAGTATACTAATGTGTGTGTGTGTTCACTACCACAGATGGGTCAAATGTGGTGGACACAGTGACCGATACTTTACCTTTAGAGTCTCTGTGATAATAAATCATCACGTCATTTTATGAATATGATCTGCCTTACGATTTTCGATTAAATCAATAATATCAGCTCGTAAAATTATAGATTTGTGATTTATGGACAACCTGAGTGGATCGGTAACATCAGCAATCAGAAGGAAGATCATTTTCCCCCATTTTAAAATATTATGTATATTATTAATTGTTGAATATAAGTATATAGACTGGGTAAATTATTCAAGTAAATCCAGATCCATTACAATAACAGAACAAACGTACAAAAAGAATTACGTAGAATTACAGAATTCATCGCCAGGATGAAAATGCTGAGAGTGTAAGTTTCAGAAACACTCATCGTGACACGTCGTGACAACCCATAGGACAGACATGCTGAGGTTAAGCTCCTCCTCCTCCTCCTGGTCTCATTATTTCTCCAGCGTGAGACATGAGCAGTTTTCTCTCCCGGATTTCAGCTCCTGAGGAACGCCCCTCGAGATTAGACTGACAGAATGTCTCACAGGGGGCCTGTGGAGGACATGTCTCGCTCTGCTCTCAGCTCGCTCTCGGCTCGAATCAGACTCGCTTGGGCGAGAGTCAAATCTCCTTTGTCTCGGAGATCTTCCAGCAGTCGGATCTATCAGAGCAGACGGAGATCTCATGCTTTTCTCCTCCCAGGATCTCCTCTTTTCTCAGAGGGAGGATTTTGGAGAAATGCTTCAGAGGGCAGTGATTTGACTGCACTCAGCCATGATCTGAGTGTTTGTTAGAGATGTCAGGATGTCGGATGATGATCACCCTCACCCTCGGAGCTAAAATACAGGGCAGCCAGAGGTCAGTCTTAAAGCTACAGTTAGAGGAGCAGTGTGTGAGGATGATGTTAGGCATGGCCCCTTTAAGTTAGCTTCAGTTCTGTGGCCTGAACTCAGCAGTTCCAGCTCTCAGTGGAACCGTTTAAAGGCAGTGGTGAGATAATTTGATTACCAGCACGGAGGAAGGTTTGGCTTCTTAATCAGAAGTTTAATGACTGCCACTTTAAAGTTCTCAGACACAGAGCCAAGCCTGAGAGAGGAGTTCATTATATTTAATAAACTGCCAATTTCGCGCAAGTAGCTCATCTCGAGCAGTTCCATCAGGCTGCATGTACTCAAAAGTTTGGGGATGCCCAGCTTTTCCAAGTGTTTCAATGCAAATGAGGTTTCTTTGCCAGTTAGCCAGCATGAATGCTACATTTTAAGAGGATTTTAGAGGATTTTAATAATAATTAAGTGGTTGAGATGTAAACAAAGTCAGTCAGGGTGGGTTTGGTGGGAAAAGCTCGGTTCTAGATAACCTCCCCCAGTCAGAACTGGAGTTCTACAGTGGAGGTGAAGGGAAGCAGACGTCTGAAGCTCTAATAAAAGCTCCTCACAGAAAGTTCTTCACCTAATGGTGATGAAGACGCTGCCTGATGCCTGAGACACTGTTCTGAGAAGAGTTCGGCTCTAGAACCTGCTTTTAAAATCAGATCATTAAATCTGGGATCCCATATGGAAATATATATTTAAAATGTATTTATTGGCCACAAAAATGTATCACTTGTCAGCCCCTCTGTATCATGCCCTCCCCCGGGGCGATTCAGGGCCGCCACCCACAGGCGCAAATAAGGACTTCCCCCTCGTTTCCGTTCATGTGTTTGGTTTATTGTGTCGATTCGTGTTCCTTTGGTTCATGAGTTACACCTGGGACTGGGGGTACTTAAGGAGCCTCAACACCGCCATTCTGAGCCAAGAATTGTACGTACTGGAGACTTCAGGATGCCCTGAGGTTCTGCATTGGTTTCAGGTGTGCTTAGGACGGCTCAGGGTTCACCCACAGTTAGGAGTCGGTCTCCTGGTTACTCACGTATCAAGCAAGACTCGCTCGCTTCCTGTTTGGATGCTCAAGGTACCCACGCTGCAGTTCCAGGTTTGGTCGGCCTTGCCATTTAGTCTAGCGTCTGGTTCCCCAGCTCCCCCTTTCGTTTTGTTATCGAGCGTTGCTCAGGTTTTCGTTTATGTTACCCTCCCCCTATCACCCAGGTGCTGCCTGTAGGGTTTAGTTCTAGCCCCCTTTTGATTCCTGCTCAGCTCCCAACTCCTCCCAGTCCCAGATTCTGTTGTTTGCATTTGTCAGGTCTGATTTCATTTGTCAGGTCTGATTTCATTTGTCAGGTTTGAGTTTTTGTTGATCATTGTTGGTCACTGTTTGCTGCATTTTGCCTCACTTGCCCCCTTCTTGTTATCTGTTCTTCTTAATAAATCTGCTTGCTTTGAATCCATCTCTGCGAGTGTTCGTCCCATCTTGGTCTGGCCTAGCACGCCATGACATCAATATGTGTAAAAATATTTTTAAAATACACTTGGCATATATTAAACTGTCCAATAAATATTTTTACTAATAATGCATATTAAATACTTAATATATAAAACAATATATATAATGATCCAACCACACTTTTACTTTCTATCTGTACATGTGAACAATATCTATCTGTAAAATATATTTAATATTTAGACAATATATTCTGAAATACATTGTATTTGTGTGTGAAACGGCTTTTGAACATCGCCATCAAGTACGGAGGGGCTGGCTGGTCCAGTCTTGGCTTTGTAGACCAGAGTCAGGGGTCTGAATCTGATGACCTGGGCAGCAGCTACAGGAAGCCAGTGAAGAGAGAACGCAGCAGAGGTGGAGCTGGTAAAGGCCTGAATGAGCACCTGGGCGACTCTCTAGAGAGGAATGGTCGAATTCTCCGGATGTTGTACAGGAGAAATCTGCAGGGCCGAGTTACGGTTGCAGCATGGCTTGAGAACGATGACTGATCATCCATGAGCTTCGAGCTTCTGTAGAAGGAGTGACCAGTGAGTTCTCAAAGGAACTCTCCTTAGCTAACGTTGGCTAGCTTTCTCATGTTACGCTCTCTGCTAAGCAGCTATGTGATAATCCAGTCAGTGCCCCAGCTCTCTCACTCCTCCCTCCTCAGCCACTGCTCACTGCTGTCTCCTGCTAAAGCTAATATTGTGACATCGGCGCTAGCGTGCGGCCTTGCCGCGTGGCTTGAGCTGGGATAGACTTCAGTCCTGCGGTGAGTGGATTAAGCAGGTAAACTCTCATGGCCGATTAATGGCACCGGAGTGCTAATGGCCTGCTATCTGTCATCCAGACCCTGCAGGGAGTCACTAGCAGAGACGTGATGGCTCTACCAATGCCACTGCTGGAGTGCAGGAGGAGGAGGAGGAGGAGGGGATGAGAGGGGAGGTGTGAAAGATGGAGCGATGCAGGGCTGCTGTAGGACACCAAATGTATAAATGTGAAATATGAAAATGTTATCTAGCACTTAAACTCGCAGGCCAGACCGGTGGGTTTGTGAATAGAGCTATTATTGGACATAGAGAGAAAGTCATTAACATTAGCTTTAGCATTAGCTGTACTCATTTCAGTTGGACTAGGATGTGGTCCATGTTTCCCGAGGTTCTACAAGTCCAGGACTCCACTGACTTTTCTTCATGGGGACTTTAGTTGTGACTTTAGGTGGCAGGTGTTAATTTTATATGACACTAGAAAAGACACAGTAAGAAAGATGACTCAAAGACCTGGAGTGTTCTCAAAACCATCCACCTAGGAGAGTATTTGCAAAAGCTTTCCATGATGAATAGCATTCTCAAAATCCCAGACTCTGGAGAGCTTTCTCAAAAACCTCCATGATGAAGAGCATTCTCAAAAACCTCCATGATGAAGAGCATTCTCAAGAATCACCTCCCTGGAGAGCATTCTTAAAATCCTCCACCCTTGGGGGCATTCTCAAAATTCTCCACCCTGGAAAGCATTCTCAAAAACCTTTATGATGAAGAGCATTCTCAAAATCCTCCACCCTGGAAAGCATTCTCAAAAACTTCCATGACAAAGAGCATTCTCAGAATCTCCTCCCTGGAAAGCATTCTCAGAATCCTCCACCCTGGAAAGCATTCTCAAAAACCTCCACCCTGGAAAGCATTCTCAAAAACCTTTATGATGAAGAGCATTCTCAGAAACTTCCACGATGAAGAGCATTCTCAGAAACCTCCACGATGAAGAGCATTCTCAGAAACCTCCACGATGAAGAGCATTCTCAGAAACCTTCATGATGAAGAGCATTCTCAAAAACCTCCACAATAAAGGACATTCTCAGAAACCTCCATGATGAAGAGCATTTTCAGAATCCTCCACCCTGGAAAGCATTCTCAAAAACCTCCACCCTGGAAAGCATTCTTAAAAAACTTCCACGATGAAGAGCATTCTCAGAAACTTTCACGATGAAGAGCATTCTCAAAAACCTCCACGATGAAGAGCATTCTCAAAAACCTCCACGATGAAGAGCATTCTCAGAAACCTTCATGATGAAGAGCATTCTCAAAAACCTCCACAATAAAGGACATTCTCAGAAACCTCCATGATGAAGAGCATTTTCAGAATCCTCCACCCTGGAAAGCATTCTCAAAAACCTTTATGATGAAGAGCATTCTCAGAAACTTTCACGATGAAGAGCATTCTCAAAAACCTCCACGATGAAGAGCATTCTCAAAAACCTCCACGATGAAGAGCATTCTCAGAAACCTTCATGATGAAGAGCATTCTCAAAAACCTCCACAATAAAGGACATTCTCAGAAACCTCCATGATGAAGAGCATTTTCAGAATCCTCCACCCTGGAAAGCATTCTCAAAAACCTCCACCCTGGAAAGCATTCTCAGAAACCTCCACGATAAAGGACATTCTCAGAAACCTCCACAATGAAGAGCATTCTCAAAAACCTCCACGATGAAGAGCATTCTCAAAAACCTCCACCCTTTAGAGTATTTTCAAAATCCTCCACCCTGGAGACCATTCTCAATAACTCAAAAGCCTCTAAATTAGAGAGTATTCTCAATACCTCCACCATGGAGAGCATTTCAACAAAACTCCACCCGAGAGAATGTGGTCAAAAACCTCCATCCTGGAGTGTTCTCAAAACCATCCACCTAGGAGAGTGTTTTCAAAAACCTCCACCCTGGAGACCATTCTCAATAACTCAAAAGCCTCTAAATCAGAGAATATTCTCAATAACCTCCACTTTCACAAACCTCCACCCTAGAGAATGTGCTCGAAAACCTCCATTCTGGAAAGTGTTTTCATAAACCTCCACCCTGGAGAAAGTTAGCAACAACCTCACACTTGGAGAGCCTTCTCAAAAACCTCCACCCAGAGAAGAAAGTAAGACAAGAAGCGTTTGGAAACACAGTTCGGTCCATTAAGCTTCTGAATCAGAACCGGGCTGATCTGATGATCTGAGTCTCAGCTCTTCGCCACTAAGTGCTGTGTTCACAGTCGGCAGGGCAGCACAGCCCGATATAGGGGTGGAGGTGGATCAGCCTGACCTGAACCATGCCCCCCTGAAGCTACGCAGTGTTAGCGTGCTGCATAGATGAGGCAGATGATGTGGAGTTGAAAACTGAGCCTCCGGCCCACTTCTCCATTACTCGATCTGTCTGATTGGCGGTTAGCTTGTGATAGCACGTTATCAGCCGCGGCACAGCCGGATAGAGAGATCTGAGCGGGGCGGCGGCTGTGAACGAGACACTGCCGGAAACGGCGACGACCTGAGCTCAGAGACAATGACACCAGCTAGAGAAACGCAGGAGAAACCAAGCATGGTTCATCATAGCAGAGTCAGCAGGAGGCAGCAGGGGAAGCTCGTGGAGTTGGGGAACATGCTGTGGGAGTGGAAAGTCTGGTCAGGAATGGACATCAATGGACATCAATGTGCAGGAATGACCGGACAGGCCTGCCGTCCTCTATTCTGAAATATCTAATGCGTCAGTTAATAAAAGGTCTCATCGTTTCAGCTCCACAGGTGGAGAAACCGGGAGCGTTCAGTAGATTCTGAATAAGTGAGTTAGTGTTGTTTGTTTTTCAGGAAGAAAGATCACTGAACGAAAAGCTGGTCAAGGCCTAACAGCGCCACCTTGTGGACAACCTTTCTAAATGTAAGTGACTAACCCTAGTGATTGGACGAATGACTGACTGAGTGAATGAGTGAGAGTGAGTGATTGAGCAAATGATTGAGTGATTGAGCGAATGACTGAGTGAGTGAGTAAGAGTGAGTGATTGAGCAAATGATTGAGTGATTGAGCGAATGACTGAGTGAGTGAGTGAGAGTGAGTGATTGAGCAAATGATTGAGTGATTGAGCGAATGACTGAGTGAGTGAGTGAGTCCAACCACCGATCATCTACATCAACCACCGGCCATCTACATCAACCACCGATCATCTACATCAGCCACCGGCCATCTACATCAACCACCGGCCATTTACATCAACCACCGGCCATCTACATCAACCACCGATCATCTACATCAACCACCGGCCATCTACATCAACCACCGGCCATCTACATCAACCACCGGCCATCTACATCAACCACCGATCATCTACATCAACCACCGGCCATCTACATCAACTAGCGATCATCTACATCAACCACCGATCATCTACATCAACCACCGGCCATCTACATCAACCACCGGCCATTTACATCAACCACCGGCCATCTACATCAACCACCGATCATCTACATCAACCACCGGCCATCTACATCAACCACCGGCCATCTACATCAACCACCGGCCATCTACATCAACCACCGATCATCTACATCAACCACCGGCCATCTACATCAACCACCGGCCATCTACATCAACTAGCGATCATCTACATCAACCACCGATCATCTACATCAACCACCGATCATCTACATCAATCATCTACATCAACCACTGATCATGTACATCAACCACCAATCATCTACATCAACCACTGACCATTTACATCAAGAAGTCCTTCAATTTGAAACTGCGGAGGAATCTTTTAGGAACCTTCAAGAAAAGGATTTCAGAGGAAAAAGGTTCCTTGAAGGATCCTCAAAGCACTGTAGGAGATTCTGCTAGGGTTTAAAACTGAAGAACCTCCAAATGTTCCTCAAGGCTCTTCTACTTTTAACGGTTCACAACATCATAACTACAGCAGAAGCCTGTGTGTCCTCAGTGTCCTCTTTTTTAAAAGCCAAAATATGGTCATCTTTCCTAAACGAGGAAGCATCAGACACCAAACCCGTGTTGTCTGATTGTCTACAGTTGGAGTAAGGGCGGGGTTGGTGGTGGTGGTAGTGGTGGTGGGGGGTGTTTGAGGGCTAATTCCTCAGTTTGCTGAATAAGTAGGTAAACAATCATGATTAAAGCCACACTGAAAACCCATCAGTCATCATTCAGCAATCTGGAGATCATGAAAACCAGCATGCTGCAGATGTAACCCACCAGCATCTCCTTCTCCCCACCCCAGTCGAGAGTTACAGCCGATCGCTGCGTCCCCTGGTCCTCAAAGAGGCGTCCGCTCGTCTCCTGCTGTAATTGAACAAATTAGCGGTGAACAGCTGTTACCTGTTCAAATGACCCGCTTCCGTTTTACCGCCGTGGACAAAAGGTCCGCTAGCATCTGCACCACACAGCTGTCAGGCATTCAGAGCAGCACTTTCAATACATCATGACAAACATAATTACCCACACATCTCTTTTTATTACGAACCCAGAGCACAGTGGATTCCTCGCCGCTTCCTCAACGCTTTTGCCTTTGGCAAAGTCGTTTACTCTCGTAAAAGCGCGAGGTTACCTTCCACGATGAAGACCAAACGCCACTCCTGTGATTACCTGGCCAGCGACAGTGTCAGATACACGCCACGATAATGAAGCCAATAAAACCAAGACAGTCATAGAAGCCATACGCCATATTTGAAGTATTGGGACACCTGCTCGTTCCGGCTTTTGTTGGAGTAACTATCTCTACTGTCCAGAGAAGACCATCCACCACCATCATTCCAGAGAACACAGTTCTTCCACTGCTCCACAGCTCCTCAATGCTGGGGGGCTTCTAGCCCACGCCTGGCATTAGGTGCCGAAAGGGTCATGAAGTTGATCTGCTCCAGAGAGTCCTATTCTATTGGCAGTAGACAAGCTGTGTGTGTGCATTTGCACATCTGTGTTAGCAATTGGTGCAGCTTAAAGTAGCTGAATGCATTCATTAGAAGGGGTGTCCACAAACATTTGGCCATATAGTATATATGGTTGGTAAATTCTTTGAATTCTGCTCTGGCCCATAGCCATTCCATCCTCTATCTCTCCTTCAAGACCTTCTGGACCTTCTGGACCTTCTGACCGACTCAGGCCTAACAAAGGTTCTGTATTCTGGATGGATGCAGTAAGACTCTTCATGCTCCCATCAAGCCTCCAGAACCTCACTACGGCCCGGTCTCCTGCTCACCCTCTCTCTGAATGTGATGTCAGCTATGGTGGTCAGTGAGGAAGAGGGCAGTAGAGCAGAGGGACCACCATAACTGCTCCTTTGTCTCTCCGCATGACGCTTACGCTGACGCTGACCTCATCCAGAACACAGAGTCAGCGGGGACCGGGCTTTGTTTTCAGGGGAATGGCTCTGAGCAGGAGGGGGAAGTGCTTCTCCACATCATAAACACAGCGCTGGAGACGCAGCACCGCTGATTTTATTACCTAGAACTGTCTGGAACCGCAGAGCTGGAACTTCCTTCACCCACAACAACAACAACACAAACAAGCGCCTGACCTCCGCGTGAACCAGAGAGAGAGAGAGAGAGAGAGAGAGAGAGAGAGAGAGAAACAGAGACTGAGCGAGAATGAGTAAGAGATATACAGAGGAAAAAGACAGAGAGAGAAAGACAAAGCAAGAGAGACAAAGAGAAGAGAGAGAGAGAGAGAGAGAGAGAGAGAGAGAGAGAGAGAGAGGTCCAGACAGTGTGAGGGGTTGGTGTGTATGTATTGAGGCCTGAGTGCAGATCAATAGCAGCTCCTCACTCAGGCTGATCAGGTTAATTGAGTAATGAATGATAATTGAAAGTTGGTCTCAGTGAGATTCAATAAACACTCATCAAATCTCATCTGTCCTCCGGGCCGTCTGAAGCTCTGTGAGAGCTGTTTGAAGGCTGGGCAGTGTGAGAGTTGTGTGAGAGTTGTGTGAGAGTTGTGTGAGAGCTGTGTGAGCACTATGTGAGAGTTGTGTGAGCTTTGTGTGAGCTTTGTGTGAGAGCTGTGTGAGCACTATGTGAGAGTTTGTGTGAGAGTTTGTGTGAGTTTGTGTGAGAGCTGTGTGAGCTGTGTGTGAGAGCTGTGTGAGCACTATGTGAGAGTTGTGTGAGCACTATGTGAGAGCACTGTGTGAACACTGTGTGAGAGTTGTGTGAGCACTATGTGAGAGCATTGTGTGAGAGCTGTGTGAGAGCTGTGTGAGAGCTGTGTGAGCACTATGTGAGAGCACTGTGTGAGCTCTGTGTGAGTTTGTGTGAGAGCTGTGTGAGAGCTGTGTGAGCACTATGTAAGAGTTGTGTGAGCACTACATGAGAGCACTGTGTGAACACTCTGTGAGAGTTGTGTGAGCACTATGAGAGCTGTGAGAGCACTGTGTGAGAGTTGTGTGAGCACTACGTGAGAGCACTGTGTGAGAGTTGTGTGAGTTTGTGTAAGAGCTGTGTGAGAGTTGTGTGAGCACTATGTGAGAGCTGTGTGAGCACTATGTGAGAGTTGTGTGAGCACTACGTGAGAGCACTGTGAGCTCTGTGAGAGTTGTGTAAGCATTATGGGAGAGTTCTGTGAGCACTATGTGAGAGCTATGTAAGCTTTGTGTGAGAGTTGTGTGAGCACTATGTGAGAGTTGTGTGAGCACTGTGTGAGAGTTGTGTGAGCACTATGTGAGAGCTGTGTGAGCTCTGTGTAAGAGTTGTGTGAGCACTATGTGAGAGTTCTGTGAGCACTATGTGAGAGTTGTGTGAGCATTGTGTGAGAGTTGTGTGAGCACTATGTGAGAGCACTGTGTGAGCTCTGTGTGAGAGTTGTGTGAGCACTATGTGAGAGCACTGTGTGAGCTCTGTGTGAGAGTTGTGTGAGCACCATGTGAGAGTTCTGTGAGCACTATGTGAGAGTTGTGTGAGCATTGTGTGAGAGTTGTGTGAGCACTATGTGAGAGCACTGTGTGAGCTCTGTGTGAGAGTTGTGTGAGCACCATGTGAGAGTTCTGTGAGCACTATGTGAGAGTTGTGTGAGCATTGTGTGAGAGTTGTGTGAGCACTATGTGAGAGCACTGTGTGAGCTCTGTGTGAGAGTTGTGTGAGCACTATGTGAGAGCACTGTGTGAGCTCTGTGTGAGAGTTGTGTGAGCACTATGTGAGAGCACTGTGTGAGCTCTGTGTGAGAGTTGTGTGCGCTTTGTGTGAGAGCTGTGTGAGCACTATGTGAGAGTTTGTGTGAGTTTGTGTGAGAGCTGTGTGAGCTGTGTGTGAGAGCTGTGTGAGCACTATGTGAGAGTTGTGTGAGCACTATGTGAGAGCACTGTGTGAACACTGTGTGAGAGTTGTGTGAGCACTATGTGAGAGCACTGTGTGAGCTCTGTGTGAGTTTGTGTGAGAGCTGTGTGAGAGCTGTGTGAGCACTATGTGAGAGTTGTGTGAGCACCATGTGAGAGTTCTGTGAGCACTATGTGAGAGTTGTGTGAGCACTATGTGAGAGCACTGTGTGAACACTGTGTGAGAGTTGTGTGAGCACTATGTGAGAGCATTGTGTGAGAGCTGTGTGAGAGCTGTGTGAGAGCTGTGTGAGCACTATGTGAGAGCACTGTGTGAGCTCTGTGTGAGTTTGTGTGAGAGCTGTGTGAGAGCTGTGTGAGCACTATGTAAGAGTTGTGTGAGCACTACATGAGAGCACTGTGTGAACACTCTGTGAGAGTTGTGTGAGCACTATGAGAGCTGTGAGAGCACTGTGTGAGAGTTGTGTGAGCACTACGTGAGAGCACTGTGTGAGAGTTGTGTGAGTTTGTGTAAGAGCTGTGTGAGAGTTGTGTGAGCACTATGTGAGAGCTGTGTGAGCACTATGTGAGAGTTGTGTGAGCACTACGTGAGAGCACTGTGAGCTCTGTGAGAGTTGTGTAAGCATTATGGGAGAGTTCTGTGAGCACTATGTGAGAGCTATGTAAGCTTTGTGTGAGAGTTGTGTGAGCACTATGTGAGAGTTGTGTGAGCACTGTGTGAGAGTTGTGTGAGCACTATGTGAGAGCTGTGTGAGCTCTGTGTAAGAGTTGTGTGAGCACTATGTGAGAGTTCTGTGAGCACTATGTGAGAGTTGTGTGAGCATTGTGTGAGAGTTGTGTGAGCACTATGTGAGAGCACTGTGTGAGCTCTGTGTGAGAGTTGTGTGAGCACTATGTGAGAGCACTGTGTGAGCTCTGTGTGAGAGTTGTGTGAGCACCATGTGAGAGTTCTGTGAGCACTATGTGAGAGTTGTGTGAGCATTGTGTGAGAGTTGTGTGAGCACTATGTGAGAGCACTGTGTGAGCTCTGTGTGAGAGTTGTGTGAGCACCATGTGAGAGTTCTGTGAGCACTATGTGAGAGTTGTGTGAGCATTGTGTGAGAGTTGTGTGAGCACTATGTGAGAGCACTGTGTGAGCTCTGTGTGAGAGTTGTGTGAGCACTATGTGAGAGCACTGTGTGAGCTCTGTGTGAGAGTTGTGTGAGCACTATGTGAGAGCACTGTGTGAGCTCTGTGTGAGAGTTGTGTGCGCTTTGTGTGAGAGCTGTGTGAGCACTATGTGAGAGTTTGTGTGAGTTTGTGTGAGAGCTGTGTGAGCTGTGTGTGAGAGCTGTGTGAGCACTATGTGAGAGTTGTGTGAGCACTATGTGAGAGCACTGTGTGAACACTGTGTGAGAGTTGTGTGAGCACTATGTGAGAGCACTGTGTGAGCTCTGTGTGAGTTTGTGTGAGAGCTGTGTGAGAGCTGTGTGAGCACTATGTGAGAGTTGTGTGAGCACTACGTGAGAGCACTGTGTGAACACTCTGTGAGAGTTGAGTGAGCACTATGAGAGCTGTGAGAGCACTGTGTGAGAGTTGTGTGAGCACTACGTGAAAGCACTGTGTGAGTTTGTGTAAGAGCGGTGTGAGAGTTGTGTGAGCACTATGTGAGAGCTGTGTGAGCACTATGTGAGAGTTGTGTGAGCACTATGTGAGAGCTGTGTGAGCACTATGTGAGAGTTGTGTGAGAGCACTGTGAGCTCTGTGAGAGTTGTGTGAGCACTATGTGAGAGTTGTGTGAGCACTATGTGAGAGTTGTGTGAACACTATGTGAGAGTTGTGTGAGAGTTGTGTGAGCACTATGTGAGAGCTGTGTGAGCTCTGTGTGAGAGTTGTGTGAGCACTATGTGAGAGCTGTGTGAGCTCTGTGTAAGAGGTCTGTGAGCACTATGTGAGAGTTGTGTGAGCATTGTGTGAGAGTTGTGTGAGCACTATGTGAGAGCACTGTGTGAGCTCTGTGTGATAGCCAGGAGAGAGCTGTGTAAGAGGTTGTCAGCCGTGTAAAAATATGATGAGCTCTCAGCTTTTCCAATGTAAAGAGAGGAATGTAAGGCGTGCTGCAGTGTTTCGTCATATTCCAGCATGTCTGGCTCCCACAGCGCTCCGTTCTTCATGTTCTTCATGCTGACATCTGCACTACATGTCCAAAAGTATCCAGACAGCTCTTCTAATGAGAGAGTTCTGCTGCTGACACAGTTCCACAGAAAAGCACTGACCAATAGAACGGGATGTTCCGGAGCCTAAGGTCACCGCGCCCAGTGCCGGATGTTATGACCCGGTATGTGCCGCTGCTCCAGAGCATCCCATTTTATTGGCAGGGAAACTGAATTCACATCAGCCCGAGTCGGGAAGAGGAACCGTGAGAAACAGAGTCAGAGAGTCCAAATCAGCAGTGGGCAGCAGGCGGCTTTATTTCGTCCTCAGCGGCCGGAATCTAATTGTGCCTCCCCATTCGCCTCCGTTTTTCTACTTATAGTTGAGTTTGGGAGCTAAGTGATCTAATCTGAGTCGGTCAGCACAACCTGGGCTGGACATTTCAGCGGAAACTGTGTAAACACTAACGCTATTACAGAAATAACTGCAGCCCCGGCGCTGCTCCGGGGGCTTTTCTGCACAGTGGCGTTTTACAGTTACACTACTTTTTGCTTTGTTTCCAGGTATATATATATATATCTTATATCTTATATATCTTATAATTTAATATAACATATATCTTTAAACACATTAAATACTATATTATTTTCTTTTTATTATTTGTTTTATTATCAGCACTAACAACAACAACAACAATAATAATACATTTTAATAAAAAAGTTAAATGTACAGAGCATCTGTCTCACACTCAAGGTTGCTTTACAAATCAATTAGTATTATTAGGATGTATTTGACATGTAAAATTGAGTCCAGCTGTCATCATAAGAGATATAAATAGAATTACTGAAGTAATACTACTGTAGCAATCCAAATCAGTAATGGATACAATATGAAAAATTGATTATAACAGTTCTCTAATATAATCAATATTATTAGAGCAGTAGTTTTGCCTGTAGCTATAACACACTACCCAATACAAATCACTGTCATATACTGTAATGATCTGTTTACATTATTTTTAGGCAAATAATCTGCCATAAATTCTGCATGGTCTGGTCCACATAAATATGGGAATTCTATATTAACTTCTAACATTCGCTAATTTCCTTTATAATAATTATGTATACAATGCTGTTCTCCTATTAAGATTTAATGTATTTGTCAGGTCCACGTCATCGCACCCTCCGCTGGGGTGGACTTGAGCCGTGGCCCACAGGCTCACTGAAGGATTTTTGTTTCATTTCTGTTCTTGTGTCGATTCAGAGACTCGGTTCTACTTCATTTACGTTCATGTGTGTTTGGTTCAGTTCGTTTGTGTTCACGTGTGATTAATTTTCGGTGTTCATTATCTCTTGTTTAGGTTATGTGTATCACCTGAGACTGGGGGTACTTAAGGAGCTTCGACGCTGAGCTCCTTGCCAAGAATTGCAAGTTTGGAACCTTGAGGTAGCCCGAGAGGTTCCTGATACGGCTCACGGTGCGTTTAGGCCAGCTTTGGCTCTTCTTCCTCGTTCTCAAGCGGGTCACCTGGCCATCCAAGGATTCGACGAGGAACTCGCGCTTGCTACCGAGTGCCAGGTTTGGTCAGTCTAGCTGTTTTTGGTTCGGCGGCTGGTTCCCCAGCCCTCTTCCCCCCTTTTGAGTAGTCTCAGCGCTGGACTAGCGCGTCCTTAGTTCTCCCCTAGTTTCCCCAGGCTCTGCTCATTAAGCTCAGCTCCCCCTCTCAGGTGTGTTTTGTGTTCGCCCTATAGCTGCTGCTTCTGCTGCCTTATTTTGCCCCCTTGTTTTATCTTGTGTTTTGTTTAATAAACTACTTGCATGGAATCCATCTCTGCGAGTGTTCATCCCTCTGTGTCTGGCCTAACCCGCCATGACAGTATTGCAGAGCAAGTTGGTGTTGGATGACTTTTCAACATTTGCACTTGTACTGTTTGTTTTGACTGCTTATTAATTATGTATTTATTTTAGATTTTTATATATGCATATTTTAGGTTTTTCTTTCTATATAGTTACCTTATCTATTTCTTTATTTACATAATTTATCCCTAATTCTTTATTTATTTGTTATTTTTTCAATCTATGAACCCAAGATTGCATTTATACAAAACATAATGGTATTCAAAATGGTATTATTCTGTATTATTTCAGAATCCCTTTATTGCAACATACTTTAATACAGTTATTACACTAAATTGGAGTGTGGAATTCTTTTCAGTGCTATATAAAACCATTTTTAAATGATTAGTGAACTTCATTTTAACTTCATTTTATTACAGTTTCAGTTTCAGACTGAATCAATTCACCTCAATCATTAAAGCGTGTGGGATTCATGAGTGATGGAAGTGAATGCTTTATTGATTTACAGCTTTATAGCACTGTTATGAAGAGGAGTTTTATGACTTCACTAATTTACCTATTTTTATTTGATATGCTCTCTTATTACTGGTCTTACTTTTTCAGTACAAAAACTTTCTTCTTCCATTCGTATTTGCTCCCATTAAGCTCTGTAATGGTGTGATTACATCACTGTAGTGAGCGGTGTCTTACCCTTGCTTATGAACTCTTGCAGTTTATCATGTAGACCTAAGAGCTTTACTCTGAACTGGACACTCATTAGTCCAACACCATTCCACTGCGGCAGCTGTTCTCACTAAATCACTTCATTTGAACGGACTTTTTAATGGCTATAATGACAGACCCAGTTCTGTTATGTGGATTAAGTCAAGATTTTCAGCAATTATTTCCCTGTCCAAACCTTGGCCATTTAAACTTTGGAACTGTTAGCTTTTTTTCTAAATACCCAGGTTTCCATCATTTTTAAAAACGACATTAAAACCTAATCAGGTTTATTTAATAGGAGAACAATCTCACTCAAATTGATTTCAGTATTATCGACAGTTCAGCCTGGGGAATTCAATCAAAGGCCACCCTTCTGCATCAGCCCTAAACCCTTTCAGGTTTCAGCAGCTTTGGGCCAAAAGAGCTTCAATCTGTATATTAAACAACAGTGTGGAAAATAAACCCATTATTATTATTTCATCATTATTATTTAGACAAATGCTAATCTTTATATGTAAGAAGGAGAGCAGGGATACAGATTTCAACATTTGTTCATATGTAAACAATAATGGTAACAGGAATAAGCAGACCATGAGCCTCACCTCATCAACTAACCAGGTTCTCACCCTACCAAATTAACCAGGTCCTCACCTCATCAACTAACCAGGTTCTTACCCTACCAAATTAACCAGGTCCACGTTTTACCAAATTAACCAGGTCCTCACTACTGCAGCATTAGCAATGGTATCACACCCTTAGCACCACTATGGGGCTGTTAGCATTGCTATCTCAGTGTTTGCATGGCTACTACACTGACCACCAGCGTACCAGTGTTTGCACTGCTATCGCAGTGTTGATGAGGTCCTGGGCCCGTCACATCTAAACACCAGTACACATGTGGAAGTGCTACAGGAAACAGAATAGAGGTCATTTTATAACACTGAAGCTTTTTCACTGTTAGTCTGGTCCCAAACTCCCCACTGTTGAAACACCATTGACCATTTTTCCTTCCTTTGCATCCATCCTCTGACTTCTTCAGCAAAACTCCTCCATAAGCCTGAAGTTCTGTTTGTCTCGGAGGGTTCTTTAGTCTTCAGGAGTACTGATCCACCAGTGTCTGCAGCTTCCAGATAGGTGTCTTTATACTGCAATGGTCTCCATTTCACTAACTGTGAGACCGCCAGCGCCACCTGCCTGCTGGAGCTCTGTTGGATTATCTCAGTCACTTTAATGCACTTTAATTAATGCAATTACCTATTTTTACATCATATATTTTTATTTGATTGACTTTACTGACTAATAAAGAGAGTTTCTAAAAAAGAGAAGTTCTTGTAAAATAAATTATTAAATCTATTGACCATGATTCCATTAATAAAAGCAATAAAAGGGGAAATCATCCAAGGTGGTGCACATTGTTTATGGACACTGTACTGTCACTGAAGCTTTGGGAGTGTTTGATTATTAATTAATTAAAAGAATAAACATAAAAATGTAACTTATTTGCTGAAAAAATATTTAAAAGCAAAGTATTCCCACACTTAACTGCAGCCCCCTTGATGCTCATCTGAACTAAATGTGTTATGCAGAGTGTGTGTGTGTATGTGTGTGTGTGTGTCCAAAAAGGAAAGACTCCTGCACACTTCTCCAAGTGTATGCTCTAATATGAGTGTGTGTGTGTATGTGTGTGTCAGTGGCCCTCGTTTTGTGCCATTTGGCATCTTACTGGGCTAAAAGTGATGGATTTCCTCTGTAGCACTGTGCAGTAATGAGGCTCTCTCTCTCTCTCTCTCTCTCTCTCTCTCTCTCTCTCTCTCTCTCTCTCCCTCTCTCTCCCTCTCTCTCTCTCTCTCTCTCTCTCCTGCCAGCCCTGATGGATGGAGCCGAGACTCCGGCGGTGTGATGAGAGCACAGGGCTGATGGAGTTGATCAGCAGGACAGAGCCATAATGAAGTAAATTCACTCTGCATTCGAACCCTGAGGCTCTTCCTCTCCTCTCCTCGCTCGCTCGCTCACTCAGACTGTCTGAGGCTCTCCCTTCTTCTCTGGCTGCGAGAGGAAAGTTGAGGAACATGCTTCCTGAGCTCTGCTGAGCATTGACCTTTCTCCAGTTCCAAAAGCATCGAGCACCGAGGTCACGGCTTACCTTGGGTCTTAATCGTCCAGTGCTGTGAAAAAGTGTCGGCCCCTCGTCTGAATTCTCAAACATATGTTAGATTGAACCTAAACCAGACCCTGAGGGAACATCTACCAACATCTTCACAGAAATACAACAAGCGCTTCAGCTGCTTCAAACACGGCTATTGCGCCCCCTAGGGGTTGAAAATCCAGCTCTGCTGCGTCTGTAACTCGACGTCAGTTGATGATGTAATGGAGAGGATTTTAACATCTGTTAAGTTGCGGTGGGCGGCGACATTTCTCCTGTGCTGAGAGGAAGCTACTGCTTTTCCTACCGGTCCACCTCCTCTCCTCCGGGACCCGGAAACTTTGATTTTGCCATCTTGTCGCCTGTCCGAAGGAGGACTGGAGGAGACGGAAGAAACCACTTAAATTTTTTCCTGGAAATGACTTCCAGGACACCTACCCAGGATCACACGTCATAAACGTCTATATTAACTAATATTACTGATCTAATACAGTGATCAGTACAGCAATAATATACATGTAGAGTTTATATAAACGAACACCCCCCCTGCTTATTTACACCTGGCTTATATAGCTACTGGAACTGAGCTGAAATGTGCTTTATTTAATAAACACAACTGCAAGTACTGTCTGTTTAGTTATTATTATATTATATTATATTATATTATATATTTTTATTTTATTATTATATTTAGATGATACTGTTCCCTGGACCTCAGCAAAGAGCAGGAGTTTAATTCACTGCAGTAAAATGGACAGAACTGCCGTATATATGAGCTGCTCTATGCAACAGCTGTGATTGGCTGGGCAGTACTAGGGGTGTGCTGAAAGCGAGTGTTGTGATTGGCTCAGTTCATCAGTAGTCAACGTCATATCTAAAAGGTATCAGCGGTCCCATTTCCCCAATTACTGCTCCGTCTCCCCATTCCTCCACCTCCTTCCAGGGTAGGAAAGGAGGAGGCAAAAGTTTCTGGACGCATCCCTAGTGATATTGAGAGTGGATTCACACTTGTCCTGAAGACTGATTCTGGGCTTGTTTAGGGGAGGAGCTTATTATCACTCACTTCTTGCCTTTAACCCTCGGTTCGTCAAGTGAATGTTCTTCATTTTCTTACTGGTCTTGTTTTTGTCCCTCCTCACGTTCTTCATTTAGTCTCGGTTCCTCTCAGTGGTTCTTCCTCATGCTCTTACTCTTGGTATCATTCATTAGAGAGCTGCACTCCCAATTCTGAACTGAAGGCCCACTGACAAATTACAGAAATCTCAGTAGTGTTTGTGAGCATATAAAGCCAGGCCTTGGCCAACCCATCCACATGCGGTTGTAATGGTTGTTACAGGGTTGAATTGACACTTTTTTGTCTTCCCAAATATTGAGAACGATGCCACATTACAAGAGAGGGGTTTCTGATAAAGTGGCCGGGTATAGTGTATAATATCACCCAGTCAATGAAGAGTCAGCACGAGCTGCGGTAAAAGGAGGGGAGCTTTATTTATATAACACAAAGCCGCCGGCGTGGAGGCCAGCATAGCTTCTATATACACTGTTACTCTGCAAGGCTGCGTACATACGGAACTGCTTTCGGAAACCAAGATCGCAGTGGCACTAGAAACACACTTTAAAACAAGAATAATTATTTTTCCCTTTTTTTCATTTGCTTTTTCTCCTTTTTTGGTACAAAAATGGTACAAACAACAATACAAAATATTTGTGCTGTCGACAGTTTTACAAAAAAGTCATCTTAACTTCATAACTGTGCAATGATTGTGTTCTTTTGTCTTTTTTTTAGTTAGTTAATTCATATAGGTATACTTTTCATCCTTCATTATTGTGAGTATTATAATTATAATACACTCCAGAAGAAAAAAGAACAACCACGATCATGCGGGTCGCTTCGATTCGTAAGATCGTCAGTATGATATTGGATAGATAATTGTTTTTGTCCATTAGAAAAAAAGACACATGCAAAAAAAAAAAAAAAAAAAAAAAAGGAAAGCTCTGATTTTGCCTAATCTGTTCAGCTCCAAGCAATTACTACATTATGTACACACACGGTGAGGAGCGTCAGGGTGTCTCCAGATAAACCGCTCTTTGTGTTCTCTCGGTGTGGACGGTTTCCCCCACGTCTGAGGGGTTCTCTTTAGTATTCCGCGACACCCCTCCCTGTAAGCGCAGGATAAGGATTTTTGCAGCACCTTCTGAAACCAAGTCTGCCCTACTTATCCCGGCGCGAGCAGACACCCAAGGATCCACATAAACCACAGCTTTATGACCGATTTCCACTGGTGCTCACATAGACTGACACTGGAAAACTGGAGAGACAGATTTCAACAGCACTTTATTCTGATGGTCCGCTGGAGAGGCTTCATTGACCTACACTTAATTAGTCTAACCCTAAACACTCCGAATCCGACGTCACTGATGATAGCTCACTGATAACTGTGAGAAAAGGACAGATTGGGACTTTCAATCCATCCTGCCTGAGTGTTGGTCAGAGGAAATGGGAATGATTTATATCTGAATTAATACATTTAGTGTTGTGTGTGCAGGTTTTACAATTTTGTCAATAAATAAACATGAATAACCAAGACCTGTTAACTCAAACCTGTCCGGACTGAGAGTGAAACCACTGTCAAATCTGATTAACTCTCGTTCAAAAGTTTGGAATTCAAAGTTTTCATAAATGTAAAAGCAATTTAGTTTAATATATGTGCCAAAAAAGATGTGAATAAACTAGAAGTGTAGAAATTTCCTTAAGCCACCCAAACACCAGCACAATTCTTAAACGGTAGAGTGAGCATCCCACTGAACACTCCCTCCAATAAAACTGGGCTCAGAGTTGTAGATGATTCTACAGTTACATTACTAACATGACGGAGAACCCTGCAGAACATCCAGAGGAAGTTCTAATTGCATTATTATCTAGTATGAATTTCTAATAACATTAACATCCAGACTGAATTTCTACTTAATTTAATATCCATGATGAATTTCTATTTTTTGAATCATAAATAAATCACTAATAACATTTAATATCCAGCATTAATTAAATTTTGCATCAATTTAAAATCCAGAATTTCTATTCAATTCAATATCCAGAATGAAATTCTAATTGATCAAATACACAGTCGGATGAATATCCAGAAGGAATCATTTTTCTAATATGGCAAATAAGTAAAAATAGCAACAAATGTAAATAGATCACTGTAGTACATTATTTATCCTTTTATTCACTTTTCTCACAGAATTCTGGGAATATTGAGCAAAACATGTAAAAAAATAGGTTTTGGTGAATAGTCTAATATTTAAATCCACACAGGTTGTTGTATAATGTATATTGTTGAATAATAAAGATTATTAGAGCTAGTTCTTCCAAACTTTAGACGCTGCTACTAAGTGTTCCTTGACATCAAATGACGGTTCCTGAAAACTTTTTAAAGGTTCTCATACTCATACGTCTTCAACAAACAAGGTTCTTTTATAGCATCGCTCAAATAACACTTCATAGCACCTTTATTTTAATAAGTAGTGTGACTAATTAATGTTACATACACTGTTACACTGACAGTAGAGCATAATGAAACATCTGGCTCTTCAGAGCTGATCTTGATCCTAATCCTCAACAGTTTGAGCTTCTGTAGAGAACCATCAAAATAAAGTGTGAGACTGCGCTGGACGTTTGGACCTGTAGTTTGTGAACGAGAGGCGAAAACTAAAGCCTGGATGGTCCCGTCTTATATTATTTTCCTAATTAATAAATGTCTAATTGAACATTAACAATACAACAGCCATGTAACTGCTGGTGGTGTATTCACTGGTCACTGGTCACTTCAACAGGTGCAGTTCAGCATCAGCACAGCTTCTATACTTCCACACATTTATCACCTTCAAACAGCGACCCATTACTCAACCCATTCTTACACAAGTGTATCTCAACAGTTAGTACAGCATAGTCTCTCTTTTTGTAGTTGCACAGATCGCAAATGTACACACATGCAGTCCCTGTAGAGAAGTACTGCCAATAGAATAGGACTAGCTGGAGCAAATAAACTACATGACCCTATTGGCTCCATGCTGCCTAATTTCAGGTGTGGGCTAGAGGGGTATAAAGCCCCCAGCATTGAGGAGCTGTGGAGCAGTGGAAGAGCTGTGTTCTCTGGAATGATGGTGGTGGAGCTCCATCCAGTACTTTTGATTGGGATGAGTTCACCTCACTAACTAATGCTCTTGTTGCTGAACGCAACCAAATCCTCACAGCAATCCTCCTCCAAAATCAAGTACATTTATTACATTACATTTATGGCATTTAGCTGACACTGTTATCCAGAGTGACTTACAAGATTACTCATTTTACAGAGGTGGGTCATTGTAGGGTTAGGACTCTTATTGGTGTAGCTCAGCATAGTCACCCAGACCCGGAATCGAACCCCGGTCTCCCACATGGTGTGGTAGCTCACTGGCAGGTAGTGGTGTTGGAAAGTCTTCTTCCCTGGACAGTAGAGACAGTTACTCCAACAAAAGCTGTATAAACTCTTTTAATACTTTTGATTTTAGAAGAAACAATGAATGAGCAGATGTCCCAATACTTTTGTCCATATAGTGTGTTATATATAAACTGCTGAGATGCACTTGTGTAATAACCCAAAAACTAAAGTCACACATGCACATGAGTAGCATTACCAGTATCACCAGTAGTTACATGATTATTGCATGTATTGGGAATGTGTAATTACACAGTTATTACACACAGTAGAACGACTGCGCACTTTTCTTGAATATTGTCGCTATCCAGTCTGAATAACTTCTCAGGCGACCCAATGGCATTTTTTTATTGGGAATAATTCTGGACCTGTCTCTGCTGGAGTGTTTGTGGAGAAGTGCTCAGACAATGAGAAAAGTACCTGGACTTCTCATATGGTACGGATTCAGTGTTTTCCACTCTGCTATTTGAACGAAGAGAGTAACTCCAGTCAGGAATATGAAAAGTTTCCTTCTGATCTGAATTGGACCGCGGGACACGCTGTGTTTTTAAATGTGTGTGGTTGTAGCTCAGGGGCTCTGAGTGAGATATATGTATTTATTCATGAAGAGGTATGGCAGGTGCGCACCTCCCTCCTCCCTCCCTTCCTGCCAGCTCTCTTTCAGCTGCTGGCGGCTCGGCGTTTCCATGCATGCGCGGAAAATCCGAACCAAATCAAACGGTTATGCTTAGCACCAACAAAGCGTTTCCAAAATGCAAACAAAATCTAGCTGAAGTGTGTGTATGTGTATGTATGTGTGTGTGTGAACCAGAAGGGGTGTAATCGTGTGCAATAACAGTGTATTCAGCTGTAAACAGCGATTACATGGTATGGCCATAGGCTTGCAATAGGCTTCCTCTGAGTTTACAACAAAATCGAATGGCTTTTGCTCGCTTGAAGCCGCTGTTTACAAACAAACAGATACAATTAACTGACAAAAGACCAACTAAAATATGAACAGAAATAGTGGGAGTAAAAAAACTGTACAAAAAATGATTGAAATAAACATAAAAAAGGCTTATATACAACATGTTTGATGCCATCTGTGATG
This sequence comes from Salminus brasiliensis, assembly GCF_030463535.1. NCBI lineage: Eukaryota > Metazoa > Chordata > Actinopteri > Characiformes > Bryconidae > Salminus > Salminus brasiliensis. The sequence goes on from NC_132891.1 coordinate 1,924,547, forward strand.
TGCGTAAAGCTGAAGCATCAATGCGTGTAGCATAGGCAAAGGTTTCTCAAATAAAAGCAGTGATGAAACAAACATTAACGCTGTGACCTGTCGGAAAACACCTCCTTCCACCTCAAAAGCTCCAATATCAGTTAAACACAACGAGGGCTTTTTCACTTTAAACACTTTGAAGTTCTTCCTCAAAATAAAGCCAAATCCACCACCTGCTACTGATGAAAGAACCTCGGAATCCACTTTCAGCCTGTTTTAATTGTATGTTCTACTCGTTCCCGGGTGAGAACCGGTCCACCAAGCTCGGAAAGATCTCTGCTTATTCTGCTCGCTCTGAAAACAGACTCTACACAAGTTCTTAAAGTGAGGTGAGGTGAAGCTCGTTGCTGCATGCTGCTGCTAGAACCGCCAGGCATTCAGTATCAGCCTCAACACGCTTGCAGGAGAAGCATCAGCTTTATTGGCCTGAGAGCCTGAGGGTAAGATTGCTGACGTCTGCTGACGTAGATCGGGACAATATCTGAAGCTGATTTGCTGAGCTACTGTCCTAGATATGTGTATTAGTCATTTTACAGCATTAGGAACCTTCTAATAATAATGGAATAAATGTTCTATTGATCTGTAATGCTGATCCAGGTGGGTTCAGCATTACAGATCAATAGAACATTTATTCCATTATTATTAGAAGGTTCCTAATGCTGTAAAATGACTAATATGAAAATCGAAATATAGCCAAGTCAGATCAACACTGGCATTGACTGTTAGTTCCTGTATTGGTGCATCCCTGGGTATTGTATTATACGTATATCCAGTATCATCACTGTCAGAACAAAACCTTGTACATCCAAAGAAATAAAAAACCTTCCTAACTTTCAATAAAAGTTTTCAAATTATGCAAAAATGTCCCTCAAACTAGTTTCATGACGATAAGTTCAGGGTTCTTCAGTGTTGGTTCTTCCATTCCCAGAACATCTTGCAGATGTGTCAGAACAGGAGAAGAACAGGAGAAGTTTAGAATATCTTGTGGAATCCATGTCATGAAGAACAGAGTGAGGACCTGCCCAGTATTTATTAGTGTTCCTAATAAAGTGCTCAGTGAGTGTACTTAGGGCTATAACAGAAACCGAAGGGTTATGAGGTTTTGGAACGACAGTGATGATTGAGTATAGTATACAGAAATTATAAGATGCCATCATGTACCATGTACCTCTCCCTCAGCTGTAGGTCATAATAACGTGGTCTCTGGACACCTGCCACAGCGAGAGTCCAGGTGTTACCTCACCCTGTTTCTAGCTGTGTTGTCGTCAGCTCTGCTGTAATGGAATTTCTACTTTTTTGTGTTTGGAAATTGCGTTTCGCTGCTGTGAAATTAAGCTGTTTGAATAATGAATGTCCTGCTGTGGTTGCAAAAACATGAAAAACAAAACAGATAAGGCGCCGCTGTGGGGTGTGTGTTGCATAACGTGTTGAAAGCAATTAGAGTCCCGCTAGGTTTGAGAATCTGTAGTGGTTTCGGCAATGTAGCACTTATTTTTAATCTAAAACCACCTCTTAGTCTGAGACTTTTTTCGCTGATGGTTGCAAGCAAATATATCCAGGTGAGTGAAAACATCCTCAAGCTTATCAGTGCACAGTGGGTCAACAAATCTGAGACTGCGCTGTAAAAAATGTGCAAATAGAGAACTGAAAATAAAAATAGAACATTTAAAAAAAGTGTAAAATAAAAAAGTTAAAAAGTCTGTAATTACTATCTGCACCACACCCAATTTAGGACACTGTGGCCTTGATCTTGCTAAGACCCTGGTTTCAAAATTATAAATGATTAGAATCTATTTTTCAGTCAAACTGTTCAAATGAATGAGTGTTTTCAGAGTAAAGTATCATCTGCTGCTCGCCAGGCTGTTACTGTTAATACGACTGTATTCTTAATGACTTGCCTTTTAACTGAAAGGTTAATTTAAATATAAATTTAGAAAACAATGCATATAAGTTCTTTCACTAGTTGTTTTAGACTTTTGAACCCAACTGTAATTCTAATATTTCTCATTTCAGAATTTTTGTATGAATTCTATACGGTTGTTAAACTGATTCCTAGCTATTTTTACTTTAGTTTTAAATCATTTGATCAAATTTGTTTTCTTTAGGTTATTTTGCCTATTTAAGCTTTATGTCTTTTAAGATAATCGCATCATTTTTCTAAATAAATTTCCTTAAAACAGCAAAAAAAAAAAAATCCATAAATATGAGCAAAAAAAATCTGTATAATAATATTTATCGCAGAAGGATTCAGGATGTTTTAACTTGCCAGGATAACATTTTTGCAGCTCAGAAAAAAAACTAATTAGAGTTTTATACTAGCTCGGCTAGTCTGTGACCCAGTTTGATAAACTTTGGGTTGAGAATTCAAGCAGTTAAATATCTTCACACTTCAACATACATGCTTACTTTTACTTCCACCACCTACACACACCCATACAATCACACAAGTCCAGTTTCCATTACTGCATCTCTAATGTAAAGGTCTGTGCTCAGTGGAGGTCTTACTGGCCCAGCGGTGCATCCAGATTTTTAGACCTTGTTAAGACAAAGTGTTTGAAATTTCCTTCATTTAAGAATTTTTTTAACGTCACAAAACTTACAGATCTACTAACGAGAGAGTTCATGTTCCGGGGTTTAAAACTAAAGATATCAAAGAGGGTTATTTGGGGCAATCTCTTGGAAGATCCAGTTATGGGTTCATAACAAATCTCCCAGTGGACCACTTTTATATGGTTTAAATACATGGACTAAACCTGGAAATTAACAGGTGAGTTGAATCAGGTGTGCTTGAGAAGGAAAACAAACAAAAACAAAACTGTGCAGGAATTGCCCACGCCAGAAGTACAGGTTACGAACTTTTCAAATGTCCAAGCCAAGAACCCTTTAGGAACGCTTATCTTTTCTAAAGGCTTTTCCAAAAGCTGGAAGTTCAGCCTAATCAAACATCGTATCAAACTTCAAGTTCCTGTAGTTCCTACAGATGACATTCTAACATATCAGAGATGTTCTCACCAGCCTTGTCTGTTTGAAATCCAGCAAAAAACAACGAAAAAGAATCGCAAACAGCACACTAGCAGTAAAACTTCAGTTTCTACGTTAAATCTGCCCCTCGGTCTTGCTTGTTGTCCACTCTGGTGGTCTTGATTTCCGACCTAATCTGGTTTAAAGGTCCTGCGAGACTGCCCTGGCCTCCGGAAGTGCTTTTCTCGACACTAGCTGGACACCATGTAAAACCGTGCAATCTACAGGCCTAGCAAAGTGTTGCATCTTCACGCCTCCTTTTAAAGAATATATGGCCGTTCTAGTCTAGTCTATTCGTGAGCGTTGATGTCAGGGGAAGGTCTGGACAGAAGACCAATCCTGAGTTTGTGAAAAATCCAAAAACTACGCACCACTAAAGGCACTTCTTAAACAACAATAACGACGACGACGACGACAGTGCTTATCTTCTCCAAATAATTCAAGTTCTGAGAAAGTAAAAGAATGGCTTCTGCGGACTCTTGATTTCAGAGTAGAATGCCTTTAATATACTTTTTTTTCCTATTTTTTTTATTTCATGGTTAACCTCAAGCGAACCCCAGCACGGCTTCTGCTGTCTGCAGCGGCCTACGCGTCGAACTCGGGTTGAAGGGGAGACGGCCGTTAGCGGCGAAATCGTGCTCTCTCTCTCTCTCTGCTTTCGCCCCACAGACTCGGTTACCTAAACTGAAAAACCAAAGGATTCCCTTCAAGAAAATAACGAGGAGTACAAAGCGTGAACACAAAGTCGACTATAAAACAAGACACGGGGGGAAAAAACCAAAACAAGTGATAAAAACGGATAATCAAAGGAAAAAGCATTCTGTTTGAAGACAGTCAGAGGGAGAGGAAGGTCCACAAAGCTGTCTCTCTGTACAGGTCTCTCTCTCTGGAGCTGGGCAGGCGATTGGTTGTCGTTGGTGGTGTAGTTGGTGTGGATTTGTGTGTTTTGAGACAGTTTTAAAGGGTCTAGTCATCGTCGCCGCCCCCGTACATGTCGGCGAGCTTCTTGAAGCGCGGGCCCCAGTCGTTGAGGTAGTCGTAGTCCTGCTCTCCACTGCTGGACGAGTTGAGGGAGCTGACTGATCCAGCTGTGGATCCACTGCCCTCGTAATCAAACACCAGCAGAGAGTCATAGGGGGGCGCCGTTGGGTCGTTATCTGCCGCCCGAAGGCCCTGTGAAGATGAGCAGATGAAGGTAAGCTTGAATACAGTGTCCTCAAATAAACAGTCCAACACAATCATTCAGTAGTGGTGACTGAAACCAGGCGTCGGTCGCCATGACTACAACTCAGATACAGCCCATATAACTTATCTCCTATCCAAACCCACCAGTGCAGCTACATGAGTCTTCTGAGTTTTATATGGAATGATGATGATGATGATGATGGTGGTAAAATAGTGAATAGAGAATCTGAACTAATGCAGTTCTCTTTAGGGACTACTTTCTGTAGCCGCACTCTTTCTAGAGCCGAACTCTTCTCAGAACTCTGGTAGAACCGTGTCTCAGGCATCAGGCAGCGTCTTCATCACCATTAGGCGAAGAACTTTCTGTGAGGAGCTTTTATTAGAGCTTCAGACGTCTGCTTCCCTTCACCTCCACTGTAGAACTCCAGCTCTGACTGCTGAGGGAGCTTATCTAGAACCGGGGGTTTCACACCTAACAAACCAAACCCCCCAGACCAACCCTAAACCCCCAAACCCCCACTCTGAATGAGTTTATTTGTTCATGTTTTAACTCCTTTTTAAGCTAAAGTTCGATTCTGAGTGAAAATCGAGAACAAAATAAAAAAACTGAAAAATCAGGATTTAATATCAATATTTAATTTGTAATTTTTTTTATATTAAAAAAAGATTTAATATCAACTAAAAATAAAATGTTTTTAAATCTAGTTGATATATCTCATATTCCTCATTTTAAGATTGTTTTAAATATTTTATTACATTAAAAACATTTTTAGAATGTTTTGAATTATTTTAAATACTTTTTTCTGGAGAAAATGAACTGGCCCTGAGAGAATAATGGTATTTAAAATAATTCTAAACTTTCTAAAAAAACTGAAGTACAGTTGCATAATTCACTCCGGTCGTCACTGAAATGTTTAATGTGGGTTTCTGTGCTGAATGTGGAGAAAGCTCTTGTTCTGTTAGTTGTGTTTACATATTTAAATCGCTCTTGTTTGATTGGTTTACTGCAAACAGATGACCGTTTGTACACTTGGCTAATAACCCTAATTTGAAGAGGGGCTGAATAATTTAGATTGCAACTTTATGAGTCATAATCTTACACGGCAATGTCATAATGAGAAATACTAAATACAGTGCCTACATTTTAGACATTGTCACAGTCACACAGAAGTTTTTCACTTTAATGTAAATCTGGCAGTTGATCTTTATACTGTCTCAGAACTTCATGATGAATGGACCAATAGAAATGCTCCTAAATGGCTCTTCCTAAACCGACTTCCATACAAAGATTTGCTTTTTTCTTCTCCTGTAAAGCTGCTGTGTAGTAGATATGAGGTTTTTGCGAGACAGTAATATTATTATTGAAGTGTTAAATTATTCAACTTTGTTGCTCTCATACTCTGCCTGTCAAAAGTTTAGGAACATTGAGTAAATTTGATGTAAATGATGTTTTCTTGGTCAGATTGTTATAATTATATATAATAAATATAATAAATAATTCTTATTTAAAGAAATACGGTCAGTACTAGCGACAGTGTTAGCATGGGAATGCTAAGTCAAATGCCACGGATTTTCCCCTTTTTGTGAAATAATTACAATTTTAAAATGAGTTAAGGTGTCCCCACAATTTTGTCAGTAAGGAGCCATAGGGCGGCGCTGTTGAGTCATAAGTGGCCGTCTGTGGGGCCGGACGAACAGGAGAAAACTTCTGTACAAACAAACAAACAAGCAGCTTTCACATGACCACTACAGCCCGAACACATGGAGGAACCGAATTATCTCAGAGAGGATCCTGGCACAAGCAGGACCAGCTGTAGAGCTTTGGATTCTTGACCGCGGCTCTGTTTTCTCCAACACACACTCAGCCTGTCTGCTCCAGATCAGTCTCAATGCTGGCAGATTAAAGGCCAATTCCACCAGTACTTTAAAATTCTCTAAAAAAACGAACCACTCATTCAGAGAATGTCTGGTGGGTTTGATGGATTTCACGGTGGAGGTGAAGGGAAGCAGACGTCTGAAGCTCTAATAAAAGCTCCTCACAGAAAGTTCTTCACCTAATGGTGATGAAGACGCTGCCTGATGCCTGAGACACGGTTCTACCAGAGTTCTGAGAAGAGTTCGGCTCTAGAACCTGCTTTTAGAACCAGATCATTAAAATGGTGAAGGGATACATGCTGCAGGGTGTAGTGCGGCTACAGAAAGTAGTCCCTAAAGAGAACTGCATTAGTGGAGATTCTCCACTATTTTACCCTCATCATCATCATCATCATCATCATCATCATCATCATCCCATATAAAACTCAGAAGACTCGTGTAGCTGCACTGGTGGGACTACTGCATACAGTATATCAAACAAATGTTAAATATCTATATAAATATTTATGTACTTCGTTGATGAAGTCCCCGATATCTCCAGGGTGGGGTACCACTGGCCGGAGTGGGTACTGAGACTCCGGAACCACTGGCCTCCTCGTCCACTCGTCGGACCCCCGGAGGCTTGGTCATGATGTGCTCCAGAGAGTCAGGCTGCTGCAGCTGGCTCAGGTCATAGTCCTGCAGATAAGACCACAGATACACTAAAGATACACCCACCAACACCAACACCAACATAGACACACTCACTGGGCTTACATACACAGCATGTACAAGGCTACCAGAACTGGGTACCAGTGATAAGACACGGCTGAGAAACTGTGTGTCTGATGTATATTTATGGTGTTTGATTTAGAATGATGGTGTTTGATGTATAATGATGTTTTTTGATGTATAATGATGGTGTCTGATGTATAATGATGGTGTTTGATGTATAATTATGGTGTTTGATTTAGAATGTATGGTGTTTGATGTATAATGATGGTGTTTGATGTATAATGATGGTGTCTGATGTATAATGATGGTGTTTGATGTATAATTATGGTGTTTTGATTTAGAATGATGGTGTTTGATGTATAATGATGGTGTTTGATGTATAATGATGTTTTTTGATGTATAATGATGGTGTCTGATGTATAATGATGGTGTTTGATGTATAATTATGGTGTTTGATTTAGAATGATGGTGTTTGATGTATAATGATGGTGTTTGATGTATAATGAAGTTTTTTGATGTATAATGATGGTGTTTTATTTAGAATTATGGTGTTTGAAATACAATGATGGTGTATAATGTATAACGATGGCGTCTGATGTATATTGATGGTGTTTGATGTAGAATGATGGTGTCTGATGTAGAATGATGGTGTTTGATGTAGAATGATGCGTGTCTGATGTAGAATGATGGTGTTTGATGTAGAATGATGGTGTCTGATGTATAATGATGTTTTTTTGATGTAGAATGATGATGTTTGATGTACGAATGATGGTGTCTGATGTAGAATGATGGTGTTTGATGTAGAATGATGGTGTCTGATGTATAATGATGGTGTTTTATTTAGAATTATGGTGTTTGAAATACAATGATGGTGTATAATGTATAACGATGGCGTCTGATGTATATTGATGGTGTTTGATGTAGAATGATGGTGTCTGATGTAGAATGATGGTGTTTGTGTAGAATGATGGTGTCTGATGTAAAATGATGGTGTTTGATGTATAATCATGGTGTTTTGATGTAGAATGATGGTGTGTGATGTAGAATGATGGTGTCTGATGTAGAATGATGGTGTCTGATGTAGAATTATGGTGTTTGATGTAGAATGATGGTGTCTGATGTAGAATGATGGTGTTTGGTGTAGAATGATGGTGTCTGATGTAGAATGATGGTGTTTGGTGTAGAATGATGGTGTCTGATGTAGAATTATGGTGTTTGATGTAGAATGATGGTGTCTGATGTAGAATGATGGTGTTTGGTGTAGAATGATGGTGTCTGATGTAGAATGATGGTGTTTGGTGTAGAATGATGGTGGTCTGATGTAGAATGATGGTGTCTGATGTAGAATTATGGTGTTTGATGTAGAATGATGGTGTTTGATGTATAATCATGGTGCTTGATGTATAAATTGTTAGATTTTTGGAATGTTGACTTTCAAATCAGGCATTTCTACGTTTCTGCAATAATATATATATATACGCTTCCAGTGATAATAAACTTTTAAACAGTTGGGAATATCTGTGGTGGAATCTGAGCTCCATTCACCTGGTCCTCCTCTCCTCCACCTTCCTCATCGTACTTCAGGATGTTGTCTCTCACATCGTCCTCAGGGTCGATCAGCAGCTGCTTGGTCTGCCTCTCCTTCTCTCTTCTTTTCATCCATACCACAAACAGCAGAACCATGCCTGTAGCACACACACACACACACACACACACACACTCAGTGTAAGAAACCTGAAATACACAACTCTCTAAGAACTGCTTTGTTACGCAAATTCAGTGTTTTGTCCCCCAGTTCCGTCTCCTCTTGTGAAGAATCCACTCAAACTCATCTCTTTAAATCTGCTTTTGTTTGTCTCTGATCTTCTACCACCTTCTTAAAGTCCCCCTCAGCCTGCGCCGCTGTTTTGACACTTTCTTGTATTGTCAACGGTTTTAATGCTTTTGTAGTGTTTTTGTTTTGTAGGATTTGTTTAGATGTGCATGTTTTTTTGCCATGATTGCTCTATTTACACCTTATCGTCTTGTTATCCTTTCTGCCTCGTTTACTTTGTAACACTCTGAGTTTGATGTAGAGCGTGTTAACAATATCACTCAACATTCTGCTATTATTAAAGCCCTCCGAGAGCTTTCAACCTTCTCCCGTAAACATCTACACACACAAAGTGGTGCCATACCTGTGTGTGGTTAATCAGAGTGTGTAGAACGTTCCAACTCTACACATCCAGAGCAGTTCATCCTTTGTCAGAATGGTGGTGTTTATTGAACGAAGATGAGAATGGTGGTATTTGTTGGAGAATGATGGTGTTTGGTGGTGAATGATGGTGTTTATTGGAGAATGGTGGTGTGTGTTGGAGAATGTGGCTGTTTGGTGGAGAATGATGGCGTTTAGTGGAGAATGATGGTATTTGTTGAAGTATGATGGTGTGTTTTGGGAGAATGATGGTGTATTTTGGTGAATGATGGTGTTTGGTGGTGAATGATGGTGTTTGTGGAGAATGGTGGTGTTTGGAGGAGAATGGTGGTGTTTGGTGGAGAATGGTGGTATGTGTTGGAGAATGATGGTGTTTGTTGGAGAATGATGGTGTTTGTTGGAGAATGGTGGTGTTTGTTGGAGAATGACGGTGTTTGTTGGAGAATGTGGCTGTTTGGTGGTGAATGATGATGTTTAGTAGTGAATGATGGTGTTTGGTGGCTTTACTGAAGATTGTGGATTGAGTTTGGGTCTTTTTTGATAATGGTGGTGTTTATTAAAGAATTATAATGTTACTGCGGAATGATGTTTGGTGAACAGTGACAATGTTTGATGGAAGTAAACAGCATTTTGTTGGGAAACAATGACTTTGGTGGAGAATGAAGGTATTTATTCAAGGATGATGGTGTTTGGTGGAAAAGGGTGGGCATGTTTACTGGAAAGTGATGTTAATTTAAGAATAAAAGTGTTTGTCTCCAAAGAATAAGTTTTTTGGAGAAAGGTGGTGAGTTTTCAATAATGTTGGTGTTCAATGAAGAATTATGATGTTTACTGATTAATGTTTGCTGGTAAACAACAGTGTTTCTTAAACAGTCTGTTGGAGAATTATGTGTTGGAGAAGGGTGGTGATTGGTTCTAGTCACAGGCCATCATAAGGACACTGTTTTTCGCTGAACAACTTTGAGTTGGTGTGCTCAAAACTTTTGTTATATATCCTAAAATATCACTCTGTACATCAGCAAGCTCCACAACCACAACTGATTACAAATCCCCATATGTCCGGCCTGCCAAGACTCAGATCCACTCTGCCATGCAGAAAATCTTCCTCTACAAGACAACATCATGTTCTTGCTAGTGTTAGGTAAATGTTTTATAGATATAGCTGGAGAGCAACTCTCCATCTCCACAGAGAAGGCTTCTCCGCACTGCCTGCGAAACCTCTCAATATTACATGCCATGAGCCGAAGCACGTGTTTCCTCCACGTTGTTTGGAGAAGCACAAGCTGAAAATGAGTGTAAAAAGAGAACAGGTAAAAATTAGCTGAAGGTGAGAACCGGCGCTAGATAGGTTATTATACGGTTATTAAAAGAATCAGCCACAGGTGAAATAAAGCCCAGCATTCTGGCAGACATCTCTCGGCATTGTTAAAACGAACCAAAGAACTTTCTCTCTCTTTCTCCAGGTCATACTTCGGTTATGGGCAGGAAGTAGTGATCCGCACTTTAGCCTCTGGCTTTGTGGTTAGAGGCTATATAGTCTGGGGAACGTGGAGGTATACAGTGTGTTTGAAGTAGGGTGATGCGTGTGTATGAAAGAGCGGCGGCTGGATTTGAGCTTGTCAAAAGTGCCCCACGGTTTGCAGACTTGGTATAATGGCACCCTTTCTACTCAGGTCCATTCTAAAGTCGCAGATTTTGTGGACCTGCAGGCCATTTCCCAAAGCTTTACTCATGATACCTTCAACACTCTGTGCCTTATTAGGCCAAACCTGTCAAAACCAGCTTTCCTGTCTGCTGGCTTTTTGGTACAGACAATGTTTTTCTCCTGTAGCAGAAGCAACATACTACTCATACTTTTAACCTTTGTATTAAACAGAAACTCTAAGGACAAAAGTATTGGGACATATGCTCATCCATGGTTTCTTCTGAAATTAAGGGTGTTAAAAAAAAGAGTTTCTCCTGCTTCTGTTGGAGTAACTGTCTCTACTGTCCAGAGAAGAAGACTTTGTACTAGATTTTGGAGGAGAATTGCTGTAAAGATTTGATTGCAATCAGCAAAAAGAGCGTTAGGATGATCAACTCTCCACCTCATCCCCAGCTCCACAACTCATCCCATTCTAAGGTATTGGATAGAGCACCACCATTGTTTCAGAGTGATGTACCTGCTTGCACTGCAGGTACGTCCACAGCTGACCCTCATTAAGTTGGAACTCCAGCCAATGAAAGAATCACCCGTGTAGAACTGAGCAGAGGTACTCACTCAGCAGTATGATGATGCAGATGAGGATGGCTATGATGGCTCCAGTGCCCAGTCCAGCAGCCGCCACAGCGCCGACCGCAGTGCAGTCTCCGTGTTCATCACAAAGGACACACCTTCACCTTGATGATGGAGCGGTTGGACAGTGGAGGATTCCCCGAGTCTGACACGGTGATGGGTACCTCATACACTCCTGACTCCAGAAACTGGATCCTCAAACTCAGCCGAGCGTAGTCTCCTGAAAGAGGAAGGTGGGTTAGGATATAAATAGGTATTGCAGATTTAGGATTCTGGTGGTTAGATTGTTGTTTTGGGATTCAGGGATGGGTGTGTGGGAATTGAGGATTGGCATCTGGGTTTGGAATTCAGAGTTTGTTGGGTTTGGGAATTCAGGGTTGGGTGGGTTTGGGAATTGAGGGTTGGGTGGGTTTGGGAATTGAGGGTTGGGTGGGTTTGGGAATTCAGGGTTCGGTGTTTGGGAATTGAGAGTTGGTGTCTGGGTTTGGGAATTCAGGGTTCTGTGTCTGGTTTGGGAATTCAGGGTTCTGTGTCTGGGTTTGGAATTCAGGGTCCGGTGTCTAGGTTTGGGAATTCAGGGTTCGGTGTTTGGATTTGGGATTTCAGGGTTCTGTGTCTGGGTTTGGGAATTCAGGGTTCGGTGTCTAGGTTTGGGAATTCAGGGCTCGGTGTCTAGGTTTGGGAATTCAGGGTTCGGTGTCTAGGTTTGGGAATTCAGGGTTCGGTGTCTAGGTTTGGGAATTCAGGGTTGGTGTCTGGGTTTGGGAATTCAGGGTTGGTGTCTGGGTTTGGGAATTCAGGGTTGGTGTCTGGGTTTGTGGAATTCAGGGTTCGGTGTCTAGGTTTGGGAATTCAGGGTTCGGTGTCTAGGTTTGGGAATTCAGGGTTCGGTGTCTAGGTTGGGAATTCAGGGTTGGTGTCTGGGTTTGGGAATTCAGGGATCGGTGGTCTAGGTTTGGGAATTCAGGGTTCGGTGTCTAGGTTTGGGAATTCAGGGTTCGGTGTCTAGGTTTGGGAATTCAGGGTTCGGTGTCTAGGTTTGGTAATTCAGGGTTCGGTGTCTAGGTTTGGGAATTCAGGGTTGGTGTCTGGGTTTGGGAATTCAGGGTTCGGTGTCTAGGTTTGGGAATTCAGGGTTCGGTGTCTAGGTTTGGTAATTCAGGGTTCGGTGTCTAGGTTTGGGAATTCAGTGTTGGTGTCTGGGTTTGGGAATTCAGGGTTGGTGTCTGGGTTTGGGAATTCAGGGTTGGTGTCTGGGTTTGGGAATTCAGGGTTGGTGTCTGGGTTTGGGAATTCAGGGTTGGTGTCTGGGTTTGGGAATTCAGGGTTGGGTGTTTAAATCTGGAGATTCAGGGTTAGGAAATGTTTGGGTTACAGCTGGAAAAGCCTGTGTTCCTCACCATTGAGACGAGCGATGGTCCAGTTCCTGCGGATGGCAGGGGGATGGCTGGGCAGCTCAAAGACGAAGGGCCCGATGTTGGGGTCAGTGTCAGCATCGGCTGCGGTGATGTTGATGAAGTTAGCGTTCGCTCTCTCACAGATCTGAGCCTCGCGGGGTACTAAAGACGGAGCGTTATCATTCACATCAATCAGATAAATCTGCAGAGTTCCCGTACTGCTGGCGGGAGGTGAACCTGAGAGAGAGAGAGAGAGAGAGAGAGAGAGAGTTAAATTGATAAAAGCGATACAGAATAGGTAAGAGGGGAAATATGAAAGTGAGAGAGAGAAACAACAGAGATAATGAGAGAGAGAGAGAGAGAGGGAGAGAGAGAGAGAGAGAGAGAGAGAGTTTCATTGAGGAAGAAAAGGTAAGAAAGAGAAAGAAGAGAGCAAGAAAATAGAGTGTAAGAGCAAGCGAGAGAAAACTGAGTGAGCGAGAGAAAAGAGAGAGTAAGAGAAAGAAAAAAGTGAGAGAGAGAAAAGAGAGAGAGAGAGAGAGTTTCATTTAGGAAGAAGAGGTAAGAAAGAGAAAAAGAGAGAAAACAGAGAAAAGAGAGAGCGAGAAATGAGTGTAAGAGCAAGCGGGAGAAAAGAGAGAGTAAAAAAAAAGAAAGGAGTGAGTGAGAGAGAGAAAACAGTGTAAAAGCAAGCGAGAGTACGAGAAAAGAGAGAGATTAGCGGAGAAGTTAAGGATGATAAAAGGGAATTAGAGCAGACACCTTGCCTTTCTCCCAATTAACCTCCTCTCTCTCTCTCTCTCTCTCTCTCTCTCTCTCTCTCTCTCCCTCTCTCTCTCCCTCTCTCTCTCTCTCTCTCTCTCTCTCTCTGTCTCTCTTTTTTCTTGCTCTCTCTCTCTTTTTTCTCGCTCTCTCTCTTTTCTCTCTCTCTCTTTCTCTCTCTCTCTTTTCTCTCTCTCTCTCTACCTCTCTCTCTCTCTCTCTCTTTTTTTTCTCTCTCTTGCTCTCTCTTTTCTCTCTCTCTCTCTTTTCTCTCTCTCTCTTTTTTTCTCTCTCTCTTTTTTCTCGCTCTCTCTCTTTTCTCTCACTCTCTTTTCTCTCTCTCTCCCTCTCTCTCTCTCTTTTCTCTCTCTCTCTCTTTTTTCTTGCTCTCTCTCTTTTCTCTCTCTCTCTTTTCTCTCTCTCTTTTTTCTCTCTCTCTCTTTTCTCTCTCTCTCCTCTCTCTCTCTCTCTCTCTCTCTCTCTCTCTCTCTCTTTTTCTCGCTCTCTCTCTTTTCTCGCTCTCTCTCTTTTCTCTCTCTCTCTCTTTCTCTCTCTCTCTCTCTCTTTTTTCTCTCTCTCTCTCTTTTCTCTCTCTCTCTTTCTCTCGCTCTCTCTCCTCTTTTTCTTCTTAACATCTTTGTTCTTTGTTCATTGTAATTCTCTCTCTCAGCACGTGAGTTAAGTGGAAACAGCTCTGAGGGTAACGAGGGTAACGAGTGTTTCTAATAGAAAGATAAAAAGCTGGAGATGGCCGCAGCCCCTCTGACATTTAATTTATGCGTGTGACCTAATCGCGGCGGCGGCAGAGGGGCTGAATCACTTTTCTATTAGCGCCACTTTGGAGAGGAACTGGCCGTTTATGCTGTTGTAAGAGCAGCGTTCCCAACACACACCCTGAACCCAGCTGAGAGAGATTAGCGCTTAGCTCAGAACCGCCGTCTCTAAAAGCAGAGAAATCAGATTTACACGCTTTCCCTCTCGTACCACAAATGTAGTCCATCAGCCCAGAAACTCTGCAGTCTGGAGCTTAGCTTCTTCTGTTGTAGCACTGCTGTGTATAATGTTATGAGGTGTAATGAATTATGATAATGACAATGCTATGGGTTATAATATGTTATAATGTGCTATAATGAATTATAATATGATATAAAACTAATGTTTTATAATTGGTTGTGTTAAATGTTATAAAGGTTATAAATGTGTTATATTGTTGTCTTATAAAGTGCTTTTTGTGTTATAATGTGTTATCATGTCATATAACATAATGTTATATTATATTATGTTAGAAAATGTTACAATGGGTTGTTATATAATGGATTGTTATATAATGTCATAATGTGTTATAGCGTGTTATAATGTGTTTTGTGGTATCATGTCATTTTATGATGTATCACGTCATATAATTTGTAATTAGAATGTGACACAACATGGTATGAATTATGATGTATAATGATGTACTAAGTGTTATAATGTTTTTATGATGCCATATAGTGTGTTATAATATGTTGTCATGTGTTATAATGTGTCATAATGTGCTATTATGTTACTATGTGTTACAGTATGATATAATCTGTGATGTAATGTTACTATGTGTTATATTTGGTTGTAATGTGTTATAATATTGTATGAGTTATAGTATGATGCAGTCATACTGTGTTATGTGTTGTAATGTGTTATAATGGGTCGTAATGTGATATAATCTGTGATGTAATGTTACTATATGTTATATTTGGTTGTAATGTGTTATACTGGGTTCAGTGCTCCTCAGGCACTCGGAGGAATACTCCGTACCCAAAGACACGGAAAGAAACAAAGTGTTTCCAGGCTCCAGAGTTTGTGATCTTGCTGATTCCTGACTGACTGCAATTTCACAGCCGTGCCTCACTGAACAGATAAGACATCTCCTGATTAAGATAAGGACTGATTTAATCAGATCTGTGTGGAGGGAAACAGATTCAGTCATTTGATATGGAAACTGTGCTTATAATCCTCCAGAGAGAGAGAGAGAGAGAGGGAGGGAGAGAGAGAAAGTTTAATTTAATAAACAATAAACACTAAATAAAATTCAGATTTTCTAAAGTTGTTTTATAATAGTGAAGATCTGATTATGGAAGTGATGGGCTGAAGAGTAACGCTTCTCTAAGCTGAGGTGAAGCCAAAACAAAAACTACAGGGACAACAAACCTTAATCAGCTTCATCATTTCTCAAACTGACAGATTTTGCTCTGGGCAGGATAATGAGGCTCTTATTTATGTCTCATCACATAATTCCAACAAAATGACCTAATTATAATCACATGTTTATGGAGGAAACTGTCCAATTCCACTCAGGTATTGAGGTAGTTTTCGGCGGGACAGATAGATGCACACACAGGGACAAAGCGAAGCAGATGGAGGGACATATTGAAGCAAACAGAAGGACAAATAGCCGAGACAGAGGGGTGAATAGATATAGGCAAAGGGACAGATGGGTACATATAGAGGGACAGATTTACGTATGTAGATGCAAGGACAGACAGACGCAGATGAAGGGACAGGTAGATGTGAATGGACAGACAAAACTATGTAGACAAAGGGGCAGAAAGGTCAGACCCAACAATGCAGATTGAGGGACAGATTAATACTGATAAGACAGATAGAAGCAGAGATACAGACAGAGGGTTATATTAATCCAGATGGAGGGACAGATTAAAGAAGACAGAGGGACAGATCGATATATCAAAACAGACAGAGGCGCATGTAGATGGACATAGATAGAGGGATAGACTGATGCAGGTGGAGGGACAGAGATGCAGACAGAATATATGTCACAGGGGACACAGAGACATAGACGCAGCTAAAGAGACACAGAAAGAGGGACAAATAGACACAGCTAAAGAGACAGACAGGTGAAGGGACAAAATTATGTCAGAGGTAGGGATAGAAAGATACAGCTGACACAGACAGAGGAAAAGAAAGACAGCTAAAGGGACAGACATGTAGCTAGGGGGACACTTAGACAGCTAAGGGACAAACATAAGTGAAGGGATAGAGACACAGATGGTGAGACAGATGAAGGGACAAAATGATGTTAGATGGAGGAACAGAAAGATGCAGCTAAAGGGACAGACAGACGCAGACAAAAGGACAGATAGACGCAGTTACAGGGACAGAGACACAGACAGAGGGAAAGACTGATGCAGCTGAGGGGACAGACGTGCAGTTAGAGGGACAGATAGATGCAGCTAAACAGATAGAGAGAAAAACAGAGGGACAGACAAGGGGACATAGACACAGAAGACACAAATGGTGGGACAGACAGAGGCAGATGGAGGGAGGAGTGTGTGGGGTGGGGTGGGGTGGGGATGAGGGGGTCTATTTTTGGTGGTGTTGAGGATTAGGGTGTTGATGGAGAAGAGGATGATGGGAAATGCCTTCATCACTCTATTTCCCCCACAGCACCTATTATCATAATCCCCCATATTACACACACACACACACACACACACACACACACACATCTAAAGCTGTAACAGTGTGTAACCACAGGCTCTTCTAACACCCTTATTACCCCCCCTCCCCCAGATCGTGACAGGGTTTGGGGAAGGGGGATTTAAGAAAAGGGGTTCTGTCCCCAGAAGGTCCCAGCGTGCATCTGTCCCAGCTGCAGTGTGTGTGTGTGTGTGTGTGTGTGTGTGTGTGTGTGTGTGTGTGTGTGTTTGTGTGCAATGTGTGATGTTTATGAGTTGAAGGAAGGTTCTGAATTTGTGATGGTGCTGCCATGGAGAAAAGCTGTTAATGATGGGTCAGACAAGACTCTCTCTCTCTCTCAACACAGATGCAGAATGAGGGATAGATTGACAGATAGAAGGACAGATAGAAGCAGACGCAGACAGAGGGACAGATTGATGCAGATGGATGGACCGACTGATGCAGACAGAGGTACAAATCAAAGCAGACAGACAGAGAGAAAAACTGATGAAAATGGAGAGACAGATTGATGCAGATTGAGGTACTGAGTGATGCAGGTGGAGGGACAGATCAACAGAGACAGGCGAAGAGACAGATTCATGCAGATGGAGGGACAGATTTATGCAGACGGAGGGACAGATCGAAGCAGATGGAGGGAACAACTGATGCAGACGAAGGTACAGATCAACATAGACAGACAGAGAGGCAAAATCATGAAAATGGAGGGACAAATCAACAGGAGGGACAGATTGATACAGATGGAGGGACATATCAACACATACAGATGGAGGGAAAGATTGATGGAGATGGAGGGACAGACTGATACAGATGTAGGGACAGATTGATACAGATGGAGGGAAAGATTGATACAGATGGAGGGACATATCAACACATACAGATGGAGGGACAGATGGATACAGATGGAGGGAAAGATTGATACAGATGGAGGGACATATCAACACATACAGATGGAGGGACAGATTGATACAGATGGAGGGAAAGATTGATACAGATGGAGGGACATATCAACACATACAGATGGAGGGAAAGATTGATGGAGATGGAGGGACAGACTGATACAGATGTAGGGACAGATTGATACAGATGGAGGGACATATCAACACATACAGATGGAGGGACAGATTGATACAGATGGAGGGAAAGATTGATACAGATGGAGGGACATATCAACACATACAGATGGAGGGACAGATGGATACAGATGGAGGGAAAGATTGATACAGATGGAGGCACATATCAACACATACAGATGGAGGGACAGATGGATACAGATGGAGGGAAAGATTGATACAGATGGAGGGACATATCAACACATACAGATGGAGGGACAGATTGATGCAGACAGAGGGACAGATCAACTCAGACAGATGGAGGGACAGATTGATACAGATGGGGGGGCACATAGATGAGTGAAGGATAAAGAGAGGAACAGAGGAGAGTAAGAGTGAGAAAGGAAAAGCAAGAAATGATAAAGGTGAGAGCTAGTGAGAGAGAGAGACGAGCTAGCGAGAGAGAGAGAGACGAGAGAGAGAGACGAGAGAGACGAGAGAGAGAGAGAGAGAGAGAGAGAGAGACGAGAGAGAGAGAGAGAGCTGTGGATCGATACAGCTTGTCCGTCTCATTCGGCTGGACACTCTGAGCCCCAGATCATCTCCTTCATCCTTCTATCCCTCCAGCAGCGGAGAGAGAGACACGCTTTATCACCCTTTTTCCTGCAGCACTCTTCAGGGGATCTCTCTCGCTCGCTCTCTCACTCTCTCGCTCTCTCACTCTCTCTCGCTCTCTCGCTCTCTGTCAGGGTTCAGGTGGCAGTAAACCATGGAGGCCGGTAAACTTACCGTTATCGGCTGCCAGGAACGTGGCTTCATAGATGTTCTTCTTAACGTAAATGGACTCGCGGTCCAGAACAGCGGTGGTGGTGATCTGGCCGTTAGTAGAGTTGATGGTTAGCCAGTTAGCAGGGTCAGCTAGCTTAGCATACCTGCAGACAAATAAACATATGGGTTAGTGACTGATTTTAAAAGCACAATTTAAGAAATTCTGAATTTAAAACTTAACATAACAGCATAAGAATATGGAAAATGCAGGTAAACCCTGTAGATCCCTGATTATTAGAGCATTTATTTCACACCAAAAATATTAAAATTCAGTAAAAAAAAACCCTACCTGAACCATAATGCTAACTTCTGTTAGCCTCCCTATAAGATTCTAGTAGTATGTTAGCGCTAAGCTAACAGCAGTGCACTTACACAGTATAAAATAAACATTCGCATTTTCTAAAAGACATTTACCTGAAACAGACATTAGAAGACACTATATTGACAAAAGTATTGGGACACGCCTCATTTACTGTTTCTTCTGAAATCAAGGTTATTTAAAAAGAGCTGATCCTGCTTCTGTTGGAGTAACTGTCTCTACAAAGGAGACTTTCTACTAGATTTTGGATGAACATTGCTGTGAGGATTTGATTGCATTCAGCAACAAGATCGTTTGTTAGTAAGGCCAGGATATTGGATGATGATCACCACCCCATCACCACACTCACCCCAATCAAAAGTACTGGAAGGAGCTCCACCTCCGTCATTCCAGAGAACACAGCTCTTCAATGCTCCACAGCTCCTCAATGCTGGGGGGCTTTATACCCCTCTAGCCCACGCCTGGCATTAGGCAACATGGAGCCAATAGGGTCATGATGCTGATCTGCTCCAGAGAGTCCTATTCTATTGGCAGTACGTCTTCTCTACAGGAACTAGACAAGCTGTGTTTGTGCATTTGAGCATCTGTGCAACTTAACAAATTACATATTTTAGAAGGGGTGTCCACAAACATTTGGACATGTAGTATATATGCTACCTTGTTTGTAGCAGTATTTTAGGAAAGAGTCCTGCACAGAGCTGCTGCCATTGCTTTCCATTTCTAACATCTGAATGAGGCCTGAACACAAGGGTTCTTCAGAGGTTCTTTAGTAAAGGCAGTGGTTCTATATAGGAGATCGACATCCCAAAGAACCAATTGGTTGTTTAAAAGATCTTTACCTGGTTAAACAATTCCTCTAACTGGTGAAAAGTCTTTTTAAGTGGTTCTGAAGAGCACCAAAAAGGGTTCCACTATGGTCATGAGTTAAAGAACCTTTTTTCAATACTATAGACTATAGAGTGTACCACAAACAATCACAGCCAGTGATGTATCTAGAACTGTATCTAGAATTATTTTCAGATCAGACTAAAAAAATAGTTGCCACCAGAACTGAACAGAAGTGGAATACGACTCTGTGGACCTTCTCTGAAGGCCAAGAAGGTTCTCAGATATAACCACAAGTATAAACTGGTCTCTGTAGTTGCAAACCCTTAAAGATCTTTGTCCTTGAACTCAAGGTTAGATTTTTTCTTTATTAATAATAATAATAATAATAATAATAATAATAATAATAAAACGTGTAGACCGACTCAGCCAAACCAGTGTTTTTAACATCTGTGAAAGATCAACTGGCCTTCATACTGCACAATAAAGCTGATTAGTAGTCTTCTTCATTAAGCAACACCTCATCCACTCTTAATTAAAAGCATGTCAAAATAAAAGTCCCTTTTTGTTGGATTGTGCTGGACGACATCTGAGCAATACAGATTAAAGTATGTCCAGAAATGCATGTGTACAGCTGTCCAAGAGGGGGCGCTCAAATGAAGAGGAGCCCAGGAGCCAAAACAATCATAAAGCATAAGAATAGCTGTTGGAAGAAAACCTTGTATCTCCATTGTTGTCATATTAAAAACACATGGTCTTTTCATTGTTTCAGAATTGTATGATGACCGGACCAATAGACATTCTGCAAAATGACTCTGAATAAAATCTTTCAAAAAACTGAAAGATAAGTAGCCTCTTTTTCTTCTGTGGATTTTTAGAGATACGAGGTTTCGTTCCAGCAGTGACAGAGTGTGTTACAGTGACATCCCGGCTGAGGGAGATGAAAGAGTAATGCTTCTTTTTAGCTTTGTGTTTCAGAACCACGCCTGAGAACATCGTGCGGATCGCTGTCTAGAGAGCGTCCGTGTCTCTGTGTGGCGTTTCAGACGTTAATGAGACGAGATTTTACACGTGAAGCTGCCAAACTGCCTCGAGCGGCTCTTTCAACCCCCCCCCCCGTCCCCCCCGTCCTGACAAACACGTCAGAGACCCACCGTCTCCACACAAGCCTCCCACTACCCTCAGTTTATTTAGCCATTTAAACAGTATACAGTGTTTCTAATAAAGTGTCCAGAAAAGAAGTACAGGGAAGGTGTTTCTAATAAAATGGCCAGAAAAAAGCAATAGGATGCTGTTTCTCATAAAATGGCCAGTAAGTGCAAGTACAAGCTGGGTGTTTCTAATAAAGTGGCCAGTAAAGAAGCACAAGACAGGTGTTTCTAATAAAGTGGCCAGAAAAAAAGCAATAGGATGCTGTTTATAATAAAATGACCAGTGAGTGGAAGCACAAGGTAGGTGTTTCTAATAAAGCGGCCAGTAGAAAAGCATGTTGAGTGGATGTGAGCATGTGAGTGGAAGTGCTAGTTGGGAGTAGACTGATCATTTGATGAGGTCATTTCTAATTGGTGCACAGTCTCTACCTCCAGCGCAGAACACGATGTGATGGATTCTATCAACCTTCCTTCTTTCCTTCCTCCCTTCCATTCACTCTCCTTCAACATTCTTCACTCTTACGAAAGAATGAGCCGTTCTCCTTCTCCCTGCTCTCCGTTCCTCTATCATTAAAACTGGATTAACGGCCGGCGATGATAAAACTCCATTACAAAAGTCTAATCCCCGTTCGGCAGACCCTTCAGAGCCTTAAACAACCTTTTAATTAAACTCCCCAAACAGCACTTAATGCAGATATTATAAAACTTGTGAGAAGTGTATTAAACTCAATAATAGTCCTTCAGCTTGTGCCAATTTCAGCCCTGCGTGATGGAGGATACTCTATTTTACCCCCTCTCTGCATATTAAACACCAAAACGGCGAGATTAACGGCCACTCCACGACATTCGGGCTGCAGATTTTAATCTCTATTGCTCTTCTGAAGCAACACTTTCGCTAATTAATTTGCAGCTGTATGAAAGATTTGTGAGCTGCTGCTATTTAAAGAGAGCAGCTTGTTTAATATAGCGGCAAGGGAACAGAGATAAGGGGTGTTTTTTTCCCCCATTTTTTACGCCTTAAATAAGCTCATGGGTCGTATTTAGTGACAAGCTGCTAGGAAGTGGCGCGGGAACGGCGTTGTTTATGCCGTAATGTCAGTTTGTGTTACAGCAAACTATCAAAGACATGTAAAGTAGAGACGCTGGCTGCTAAACTACAGGCTATGGCATTTTATTAGAAACACACAGCCGCCATTTTATTAGAAACACCTACCTTGTACTTGCACTCAGTGGCCATTTTATTAGAAACACCTTCCTACAGCAAACTATCAAAGACACGCAAAGTGTAAAGTGTAAAGTAGAGCCATTCCTTAGCCTGTAGTTTAGCAGCCAGCATCTCTACTTTACACGTCTTTAAAAATTCCACTCACTGGCCATTTTATTAGAAACACCTACCTTGTACATGCATTCACTGGCCATATTATTAGAAACGCCTTCCTACAGCAAACTATAAAAGACGTGTAAAGTAGAGACGCTAAACTACAGGCTAAGGAATGGCTCCACTTTACACTTTACACGTCTTTGATAGTTTGCTGTATCAAGGTGTATCTAATAATATGGCCAGTGAATGCATGTACAAGGTAGGTGTTTCTAATAAAATGGCTACTATGTGTTTCTAATAAAATATCGGCTATGGCTACAGGCTAAGAGACTAGAGACTGTATAGATCTAAAGGATCCATCTACGCTTAGATGCTACGCTTAGGTGCTACGCTTAGGTGCTCAGTATGGAGACACAATACTCTGCACTACACTTTGCCAAGAAATGCTTGTACTAAGGCCTGGGTAATTACCTTACAGCAGATAGCATTAATATACAACTAATATACAACTTAAATACGCAGAAATACAATAAATATAAAACATATATACAGAAACACGCAGAAGTACGAACATACCTGAAAAGAATATATATATATATATATATACGCCAGACATGAAATATGTAATGCTATATATATGATGAATATATAGAATGTCAACATTCATTCCATATATGTCAACATTCATGATATATATATATATCAACGTTCATTCCATTTCCTGTTTGGCTTGCCATATATATATTCTATATACATACACTCATATATACTTATATACTGTATACACAAACACATGAATAAGCAGCAGTGGTTTACAGGGCAGACCTTTTTGGTAGTTTTTGGTTCAGTATTGTCCATAGTCTATAATATGATATATAATAACAATAATAACAATGTTTTTAACTACAACTGCATTAACTCAAGAGCAGCTTGTCTGATCATCTCAAATTCTGGATTCTGGTGAGGTTTATACATTTTGATGACAATTAGCCTAGGGGGTGATACAGTGCTCAAAGATGCTTAACTCCTCATTAAATCCAATTAAAATCTCATAATTTAGTCTACTGATAAAAACTATGTGAGTGCTGTGTGATTCAGTTCTGACCTGAACTCCTAACTTTACAATTTTAGTCAGAAAGTTCACTACCTGTCCAGTATTTCAACCCAGATATGTTGAAGCTCTGCATCTTAAGGTCAATCTGTAAAAAAAACTCAAAAACATCTTTCTTGAAGGCTCGTAAGGAACATTCCTAACATTTCCTGACCTTCTGATCAACTCTGACTTCCTATCTCTTGTATAATATCTATCTTCTTGGATTAGGCCTCAATGTGTTGGGGGTGCTTGGACCCCGTAATTGCCACTCGCCACTATCTTTATTGTTGTCACTTCATAATTGCTTTCCAAACAGCGAGCCACATTGAAGCTCAGACGTTGCTGGTTCCT
Source organism: Salminus brasiliensis (assembly GCF_030463535.1). Classification (NCBI taxonomy): domain Eukaryota; kingdom Metazoa; phylum Chordata; class Actinopteri; order Characiformes; family Bryconidae; genus Salminus; species Salminus brasiliensis. The sequence continues at coordinate 1,948,408 of NC_132891.1, forward strand.
GACTTCACTGTGGGTTCTCCATCAGCCAGTGTTCTACCTGTCAGCTTCAGCAGAGCTCTGTTAATAACTGACTACAGTTTAGCTGCTTATTAATGGCTGTAAAATGTTTTATGCCCTAATTAATAACCATTAATGAACCATATTTAAATATTTATAATCTCTTTATATGGGTAGTTCTTATTAATGTGGTTAGGTTGTTCTACACATTTTTTTGTTTAATGTCATTTGAGATTGTTAAGAATATTAAAATCCTTATTTTTTTAACTTATTAATTTACATTTTGTACTTGTTTTATGTATGATTTCATCTACTGAAAGAGTCTAATTGTCAGATTATTTTGCTTGTTTCTAGTATTATTATGCATTCAAGCATGTTTTGTATGTTAGTTTTTCTTTTTCTTTTTCTTCGTTTTCTCAGCTAAAACAAATAAAAGTTGTTTTTTTAAGAAAACATGTTTTTTTGTTAATTGTTTTTAAGTAATCTGAGGATTCTGTTTGCAATGTTTTCAAAGTTGCCTCTAAAATATTAGCTTGTTTTTTTGTAATTCACATTTCCTAGTTTCAAGTTTCGATGTTTGTAACAGTGCTTCACTGTTCACTCAGAAAATACCCTTAGCTAGTTTGTAGAGTTTATTAATGGCTGTAAAAAGTGTTATGCCCCAATTAATAACTTCTAATGAACCATATTTAAATATTTATAATCTCTTTATATGGGTAGTTCTTATTAATGTGGTTAGGTTGTTCTACACGTCTTTTTGTTCAATGTGTAAAAGTGTCCTATTTCACAGTTTTAACGTCTTTATTATAATTTGAAATGGGAAAATAGTGAAAATAAAAGAACACCCTTCATGAGCAGGTGTGCAGCCAAACTTTTAACTGGTACTGCATGAATAAAGAAGCAGGCGAAGGCGAGGCCTGGGGGGTGCTGAATGGTAGGGTTTAATTTGCCAGTGGACAGCTCATTATGTTCAGGTTCAGTTCTGCAGTGTTTATCGGCCTGTCTCCCAGACTGCCTCTTTTACTCAGCCGTCCCAATCAGGAGCCTCAAACGGCCTCCCAGAAAAGCCTGAAGTCCGCAAATAATCAACCGTTTTCCCTGCGTCAGCTTCACCGCTAACAAGGAGCTCTACAGGACTGGCGCTCGAGCATCAGGGATGTGCTCGGGATGTGCTCGAGTTTTGCCGTTGTCGTTTTCAGGCAGTTTTAAAGGAACGCGGCGCTCTTCAGGCTGATTTATTTTTCATGTTGCTTCCAGGAAAACAGTCGGTGGAGTTTGGCTTTAATGGTGTGTTTAGAAAGCGCTTCAGTCTCTTCAGGCAAACGCCTCTGAAATTCAGAAACGACGTTCCGAACCAAGGCATCGGGACAGAGCTGACAGGAAGCTTGATGAAAAGAAGCCACGTTAGCTTTCTCAGCAGAGGACTTGCATGATTGGGGAGGGAGGTGTTCCTCCTCAGCCAATCCTAAACATGCATATGAGTGTGTATGTCTGTAATTATAAATACACAGAGACATGTAGGAATATTGACAGGTGTGGATGGTCACATATAGAATACATAAAGTAGTGAGATCTTGTCGGTGAGCTAGTCTGAAGAACAGAGCTCGGTTCCTCCAGGGTTCTCCTGGACGCCCCCCTCCCAGTCCAGCCAGCACAGCGTGGAGGATGTGTTCACCTCCATCAGCAGCAGCAGCAGCAGCAGCAGCTCACCTGATTCACCATCATTAAGCCCTGATTTACCACCAAACCAGGTGTTGATCTGAGGAGAACTCTAAATAACACTAGACTCCATGAGGAGAACTTTGGAGATGTTCTAATGATGAACACTTGGGTATGAACAGTGATATTATCAGTGTTTATTCTGATATCAGTGATTTACTGAGGAGATAAACACTTACTGATCAGATTTAATCTGTAATTAAATACATGAAAGTAGTTGTTGTTGTGTTTAAAATTGACCTCTCACCAGACCCTGCAATTGAGCCAAGACTGGTCACCAAACTTAGAGGTTTACGGTCACTGTTTGATCCAAGAGATCCAAGCATGGTATAACAATAAATAAACTAATTTGACCAAATCCAATCCAATCCAGTGATTCAGCCAAACTCACCTAAACCCAACTAAACCCAACACCACCTAGCAAAACACAGTCAAATCCAACCAAACCCAACCCCGACCCAGCCAAACACACCTGAACCCAACTAAACCCAACACCACCTAGCAAAACACAGTCAAATCCAACCAAACCCAACCCTGACCCAGCCAAACACACCTGAACTCAACTAAACCCAACACCACCTAGCAAAACACAGCTAAACCAACCCTGATCCAACCAAACCCAACTAATCAGAACACCAACCAGCAAAACCCAACTAAACACAACCCTGACCCAGCTAAACCCAACTAAACCCAACCCTGACCCAGCCAAACACACCGGAACCCAACTAAACCCAATACCATCTAGCAAAACACAGTCAAATGCAACTAAACCCAATCCTGATCCAACCAAACCCAACTAATCAGAACACCAACCAGCAAAACCCAACTAAACACAACCCTGACCCAGCCAAACCCAACTAATCCCAACACCAACCAGCAAAACCCAACTTTGATTCAACCATACCAAATTAATACAAACACCAACCTGCAAAACACAGCTATACCCAACTAAACCCAACACCACCTAACAAAACACAGTCAAATCTAACTAAACCCAATCGTGACCCAACGTAACCCAACTAATCCCAACACCAACCAGCAAAACCCAACTAAACCCAACTAAACCCAACTAAACCCCACCCTGACCCAGCCAAACACACCTGAACTCAACTAAACCCAACACCACCTGGCAAAACATCCAACCAAACATAGAGGATTACGGTCACTGTGTGATCCAAGAGATCCAAGCATGGTATAACAATAAGAAATAATAATAATTAATGCTCTGGAACAGAGAAACTGTAGCGTGATTTAAAACCTGGCTGAATGAGCTCTGTACTATAGATGGCACCATGGAGAAGATGCGATATGGAAATGCTGGGAAATTTAGTAGATTTTCACATAATTGCCACCTTCTTCTTACCTATGTAGATGAGGCAAGGTCCGACAAGTAGTGCCTGAAGCGTACATGGTGTAAATATTTACATATTAAATATTTTTAATATCGGACATTTTTTATATCTGACATAGCTGATGCGACAAGTATACATTTGTTTACTTGCTGTTTCCTAAAAATAAAAAAATCTGATGATTTTTCAGCTTCTTAAAAGAGAATTCGCCAGATTTGACCTCAATATCCTCCAGAAGAATGTGCAAATAAAAAAATTGAAATAGGAAGACTGAGAGGAAGAGAGAGAGCGAGAGAGAGAGAGCGAGATAAATGGCCCAGCTGATGATTCCAGCATCTTCCTAAATTATAAAGTACACCCAATTTACTCTCATTAGTAGTGAAATTAGCTGGTAAATTTGTTTAGATCACATCTCCCTCCGAGAGCGAGGAGAAAAGCCCAGCATGAATGAGAGCGAGAGAGCAGGAAGGTAGAGAGATACAGACTCATCTTTCACTTCACACTGACGTCTGGGCCCACAAACACTGTTAGCTCTTTTGTTGTGGCTTTATGGCTTTTCCTCTATCCTCTCTCACCATCTGTCTGTTCTGTACTCGGAAAGTGGCTTGAAGCACTCTCACTAGTTCCTGCAGAGGGCGCTGTGCTGTTATTGCACTTATTTTTACTGTAATGATTAATAATACTATTACTGAGTAAGCTGGTGGATCTGTGTCCCATGATTACCAACAAAACCCCCAAAAAGCGCAAATCAATCAACTCCACACCCACTAATAACTTTACACCAAACCTGATCAAAACAAAGTGATATAGGTGTTAATGTAAAAATTGAGTTAGTTCCCAAAATCCCTAAACCCCATACCGTACCTCATCCAAATCCACCACCAAATCCAAATCAAACCCTCACTAAACCAAGCCACTTTCGACCAAACCCAATCCAATCCAATGATTCAGCCAAACACACCTAAACCCAACTAAACCCAACACCACCTAGCAAAACACAGTCAAACCCAACTAAACCCAACCCTGATCCCACCAAACCCAACTAAACCCAACACCAACCAGCAAAACCCAACTAAAGCCAACTTTGATCCAACCATACCCAATTAATACCAACACCACCTAGCAAAACACAGTCATACCCAACTAAACCCAACCCTGACCCACCTAAACCCAACTAAACCCAACACCACCTAGCAAAACACAGTCAAACCCAACCAAACCCAACTAATCCCAACACCAACCAGCAAAACACAATTAAACCCAACTAAAACCAACCTTGACACAACCATACCCAACTAATACCAACACCACCTAGCAAAACAGTCATACCCAACAAGACCCAACCCTGACCCAGCCAAATACAATTGAACCCAACTAAACCCAACACCACCTAGCAAAACACAGTCAAACCCAACTAAACCCAGTCCTGACCCAGCCAAACACATCTGAACCCAACTAAACCCAATCCTGACCCAGCCAAACACATCTAAACCCAACTAAACCCAGTCCTGACCCAGCCAAACACATCTGAACCCAACTAAACCCAATCCTGACCCAGCCAAACACATCTGAACCCAACTAAACCCAATCCTGACCCAGCCAAACACATCTGAACCCAACTAAACCCAATCCTGACCCAGCCAAACACATCTAAACCCAACTAAACCCAGTCCTGACCCAGCCAAACACATCTGAACCCAACTAAACCCAATCCTGACCCAGCCAAACACATCTAAACCCAACTAAACCCAATCCTGACCCAGCCAAACACATCTGAACCCAACTAAACCCAATCCTGACCCAGCCAAACACATCTAAACCCAACTAAACCCAATCCTGACCCAGCCAAACACATCTAAACCCAACTAAACCCAATCCTGACCCAGACAAACACATCTGAACCCAACTAAACCCAATCCTGACCCAGCCAAACACATCTGAACCCAACTAAACCCAATCCTGACCCAGCCAAACACATCTAAACCCAACTAAACCCAATCCTGACCCAGCAAAACACATCTGAACCCAACTAAACCCAAATAATCACAACACCAACCAGCACAACACAATTAAACCCAACTAAAACCCACCTTGACACAACCATACCCAACTAATACCAACACCACCTAGCAAAACACAGTCATACCCAACTAGACCCAACCCTAACCCAGCAAAACACATCTGAACCCAACTAAACCCAATCCCCCCACCAAACCCAATTAAACCGAACTGATCTGGGGAGCTATAGAGTGTTAGCATCTAATTTCATCTATATCTCCTCATTCTTCATCTCATGTTTAGTTTTTTCACTGCTGCCTGTTTGGGTCACTTGTTAAGTTTATCTGGGGGCTGTTTTTAGGCTTATAGCTCAGCCCTGCAGGAGAGAAGACACTAATATCACTCTTCGTCGTCATACAGGGGGTTTTGTGGGGGTCCGCTGGTTGGGTAGGTGATGTTTTACACACGGCTTCGTTTTTACCCTGGAGGTCAGGGTAGTTGGCTTACACACACAGGCCTGTGTTATTGAGTCTGGTTGGCAGCGTTTTTACAGCAACTGGCTTGTTGAGCAAACGGATCGGTACTTGCAGGTAAAATGATGTCAAACAGGGGTTCCTTATGAATGTTGGTCATGTCAACACAGAAAGCAGCAGAGCATTACACACACACGTTGTGTGTGGAGGTCTGGGTCAATGCTTTCTGTGGTTAGTGTGACATTTTAATGGACAGTGTCACAGAGCTGTTGGTGAGCACTGGGGTGACGGGAGCGCAGCGTTGTTTCTGTTATTCGAAGGTGAACATCTGATTGATAGGCCAGTCAGAGTGTATAAGACTGAGGGTCATACATTCATAAGCATATACAATAAGGACAAAAGTATTGGGACACCTGCTCCGTCACGGTTTCATCTGAAATTAAGGATATTAAAAAGAGTTGATCCTGCTTCTGTTGGAGTCACTGTCTCTACTGTCCAGAGAAGAAGACTTTCTACTAGATTGTGGAGGCACATTGCTGTGAGGATTTGATTGCATTCAGCCACAAGATTATTAGTGAGGTCAGGATGTTGGATGATGATCACCACCCCACCTCATCATCCCCACTTCTCAACTCGCAAATCCCAATCAAAAGTACTGAATGAAGCTCCACCATTATCATCCCAGAGAATACAGCTCTTCCACGGGTCCCAAGCTTCTCAATGCTGGGGGGCTTCATACCCCTCTAGCCCACGCCTGGCATTATTAGGCAGCATGGTGCCAATAGGTCAAAGTTTATCTGCTCCAGAGAGTCCTATTCTATTGGCAGTACTTATCTACAAGGACTAGACAAGCTGTGTGTGTGCATTTGCACATCTGTGTCAGCAATGGGTGCAACCTGAAGTAGCTAAATGTGTTTATTAAAAGGGGTGTCCACAAACATTTGGACATATAGTGTATTAGACATGGATCGTGGAAGTCGCTTAGCCTGAGCCTTGTATTAACGCTCTGAAATCCTTCTGAAGAGAGTGGAGATCTTCTCGGCTGCAGCTGTGATGATGTTCACCATGATATTCAATCAGAATACAGAACAGAACCAGAATCAGATGAGTGTGTGACCACCATTAAAACTCACCTTGGAGACCAAATAGCTCTGAGAACATTCTCAGAAAAGATCCTTAAATCAAATCAATTTCTTCCCAGGAAATTCACCTCCAGGTTCATCCAGGTGGATTTTTTGTGGAATGCTGTTTGTTATGAATTATCAACATTTAATAATAATCTATAACATTCAGACACTCAGCTAATTCCACCGGCCCTTACCGGATGTTCTGCTGCATGAACGTATCAGGGTCCTTGGCTGCGAACGTGGTAATGATGGTCCCAGCTGGAACACCTTCCTCAAAGCGCACCATCTTGGGGTTATCGGGGAAAACGGGCGCCTCGTTAACGTCCTTCACTGAGATGGTGAGTCCGGCGGTGTACTGAAGGGATGACTGGATCCCATCAGCCAGCGGAGCCTGGTTAGACACCACCACCGTCAGCATGAAGGCCCGATTCATCTCAAAATCCACAGGCTGCAGACAGAGACAGAGAGAGAGAGAGACAAAGAGAGTGAGAGAGAGACTATGAGTTGTAATGCTTTCTTACTGTTATAAATCTCAGGTAATGACTTCATGCCTTTTTGGAGCCTATCTGAAGCCTAATGGGCAGTACAGAGCACTGGGTTATAGATCAGAAGGTTATTCAGTCAAAGCCCACATCTGCTAAGCTGTCACTTGATTGGTGTAGCATAGCAAAGTCGTTCAGGCTAGGAATCGAAACCCAATCAAATCTTTTATCATATAAGAATTGGTATTTTCTGATCCCGGGCTCCCCCTACTAGTGGGAAGTGTAATTCACTTTTACTTCACTGCAGTAAATACACATCATTCTTTGGGCGCCGCATCATGGACAGCTGTACACATGCATTTCTGGACAAGCTGTGGGATCCAGAAGGATTACACTACAGGATTTTACACTAATATGACTCTATGGGTTCTGCAGCGTTACACAGCAACAGTTCTGGAGAGAGGTTCTCCTCCTGCAGCTGCGGTAGCAATGGGTTATAGATCAGAAGGTTGTTTGGTCAAAGCCCACATCTGCTAAGCTTTCACTGTTGGGCTTTTGAGCAAGGAACTGCCATAGTATGGCTGAGATATGCAAAGAAAAAGGTCTCGTCACTATGCTGTTCAATCAGAGCCACAGATAATAGCTGCTGTCAAAAGTAATGATACAATAGAAAGTGAAAGTTAAGGCGTCCAGATGTACAGGGGGTTCCAGAACTACATGTTTGCTCTGAGTTCTGGCATTAATTATTAAAGTCAGACCTTGACACAGTTTTTTTTAAGAAAACCCGCTGGTTTACACTGAGATATAGTAACTTTATTGGCCATAAGAATGATACATTTTTTACATTTATCAAAAAGCGAGTAAAATAACTTGACTGGATAAATGTGTGCTGAGCAGCAAACAGAGAGATTGAAAGAGAGAGAGAGAGAGAGTCCTCAAAGGGAGAGTATATCATTACTGAAAGAATGGGCTGTCTCTCGATTGTGTGTCTGTGTTTCCGAGTGTGTGTGCGCCTGAGATTTCCGACAGCAGCCCAGAAAATGATCTCTGAAGGGAATACTGTGGAGAATACCGAGAACACAGCCTCCATTCCAGCTCCCAGTAACACTCGGACCACGCTGGAATCATTACAGAAGAGCAAACATCATACTTCAACAAGCCGGCTGAAAAGAACGCTTCCTCTGCCATGAGAGATAGCCACGACCAATCAGAACTGCTTAATTAAACTGGTCCTGATTCAGACGTCCAGACGTCCTAATGCGGCCAAAATCAACACTACAGAGAATTTAGCAAAGATACAGAAGGAAACTGAGTGAAAGAAAGGCTGTTTGTTAGAACACCTCGCCAATTTCACCCCACCCCTCAACCAATCAATTTATCAATTAATGTTTATTTTTACTCAGAAGTACTTTGAGCATGGATGTCATTTCCAGTGTAGTGGAAATTCAGAGCAAGATCTGCTGGGGTTTCCAAAAACAAACAAACAAACAAACAAATATAAATATTGTGGTGGATAAACAAAGTATACATTGTATCTTTATTTTGCAATTTTATTACTTTTTTGCATAATTTAAATTTGCCAGTTTCTCTTTACATTGTATCCGAATTTCATGATGAAAAAAAAATATATATATATATATTTTTAAATAAAATAATTTTACATCAACTACCATTGAAAACGAAGAAGGATAAACATATAAACATAGACGGAATAGATCAACTGTACATTTATCATGCATATCTTTAGTCGTTCTTCATCGTCATATGTTAAACATGGAAGGCCACGCCCACTTCCAGTTAAAATTGAAATAAAGATTATTTATTATATTATGGCTTTCTCTGTAGTTCCTATAATGTGCTTTTTAATGTTCTCTAGTGTCTATTTAGTCTGTGTTCTAGATAACAGTGAATTCTACAGTGTCGGAAACCACATAATCATGGTTTGAGGAGTGTGTGGTAGTAACACACACATAAGCTTCCATTACTTTGGAGTCACATTAGCCTCCCAGCTCCAGTGCAAAGCTAAAGAGGCTAAACTATAGCCACCAAACCAAAGCCCAAACAAACTTATCCAGACTCAAGGTTTACTTAGGTTACTGGTATTAGAGAGGAGAGCCAATGCAGTGTTAGGAGTCTTGCCCAAGGACTCTTATTGGTGTAGCATAGCATAGTCGTTCACACTGGGAATCGAAACCCAATCGAATCTCATATCATATATGAATTGTTATTTTCTGATCCGGGCTCCCCCTACAGGTGGGGAGTGTAATTCACTTTTACTTCACTGCAGTAAATACACATCATTCTTTGAGCGCCCCCTTAATGGACAGCTGTATACATGCATTTCTGGACAAGCTGAGACAAGCTCCAGAAGCTTGATTTGAAGGTGGAGCAGCATGTGGGCGGAGGTGATTCTACACTAATATGACTCTATGGGTTCTGCAGCGTTACACAGCAGCAGTTCTGGAGAGAGGTTCTCCTCCTGCAGCTCCACCACCAAACCTCCATAGTGCATAGTGCGGCCCGGTTCTGGTCAGTGGAGCGTCAGCGTGATCCTGAAGCTGCTATTTTGAGGAAATGAAAGATACAGAATGTTGTTTTAAACAGTATACGGTTCCCTCTGCGTTCTGCTCTGCTGAATAACGTAACACTCGGGCAGCTCTTCTCCGTTACTGGACCTGATTAATCTCGGGGGGGCGGCGCTCCTTCACCTGGGATTGTGAGTCGTGCACTGAGCAGAGCTGACAGCGCTTAAAAGATTCACGCTTGTTGTTGCGACCCTAGCTGTGTTCCCCTCGTCTTGAGAGGTCAGAGGTCAGCGTTGCCACGGTTACCTCGGGAAGAGGGTGGCGGCGAGGCGTGAACGAAAGCGACAGCTCGGAGTCGGTTTAATGAAGGCGAGTTCAAACGGGAACAGGAGCAACATCGTTCAGCCAATCAGCCGACATGCAAATAGACAGGCCTGCCAGTGCGTGTGTGTGTGTGTGTGTGTGTGGGCAGGCGGGTGTTAACATCATTGTTTTAATGATGAACACACTGTTCAGCTGTTGTATATCAAACACACACACACACACACACACACACACACACACACTTATGCACTATGTTTAGCTAAACATCTGGAAAGGTGATGATCTAGTTTGTAAGTAGGTGTGTGTGTGTGTTTGTGTGTGTTTGCATTTTACTGTTGATCAGTAGCGACAGACGGTTATTATATAAAGCACACACACACACACACACACACACACACACAAAAGATGAAGCTGAATTGGAAGTGACAAGAATAAAAGCGAGGATGAAACGAGAGCTGTGAGTGTGAGTGTGTGTGAGTTAGTGTGTGTGTTTGAAAGGAAGAAGGAGGAGGAGGTGTTAAGCAGCTGTCAAGGCAACAGAAATGTCTCCACACTTATGGTGATCTCACACACACACACACACACACACACTCATTGTTAAAGTCTTTTCACTGCAATGAAATGATGGGTAACATTTTATTTTATGCTTGTGTTAAGTTGCACTATATGTCCAAAAGTTTGTGGACACCCCTTCTAATGAACGCATTCAGCTACTTTGAGGTGCACCCATTGCTGACACAGATGTGCAAATGCACACACAAACACACACAGCTTGTCTAGTCGGAATGATGGTGGTGTTAGGGTTTCAATACTCCAATACTTTTGATTGGGATGAGTTGGGAAGTTCAGTAATTCAATATCCTGACCTCACTCTAATGCTTTTGTCGCAATGATCCTCCAAAATCTCTGGACATTAGAGACAGTTACTCCAACAAAAGCAGGATCAGCTCTTTATAATACCCTTGATTTCAGAGGAAACAGTGAATAAACAATGAATGAGCAGGTGTCCCAATACATTTGTCCATATGGTAAATATAAATTAGCACTGTTACCACCCTGTTATGCAAATTACTCAGTGCTGTTTAGATTGTAATTAGTGATTAGTAGAATCAATACCACCAAAAATGTCATTTACATAATGACACATCTGCAAAGCTGACGTTTAAACAAGCAGATATGCTGAACTGAAGTCCTGTAGTAATCAAAAGTACATTAATTAGAAACTAAACTTGCAAACTGATCCATTATATACTTTTTATAGTGCTTTTTAATTTTAGTGTCTTTAATTGGTAACAGGTAGAACCTCACTTCTTGCTGTGTTTGTGATTATTAAACTCTTATTAACTCAAAAAACTCACATAAAACAATATACAAGAAACGGTCTAGACCCTTTATGAATCTGACAAGTACACACAGCATTAACGGTCAATAATCAAATCTAAACAAAAAGTGTGTATTGTAGATATTGTATTATAAATAATGTATGTGTTTTTCACACATCAGACCTCCAATTATGTTCTAAGAAGGTTAGAATAAATAGAGATTAATGCAAAGTGAACAAATCATTTCTACATGTCTAATTCAGGCTTTAATAAACACAGAGCAAGCCATTAATAACCCCCAATCCCTTTAAGGCCAAATGCTTTGTCTTTTAAGGGTAAATGAGGTGTTTGGTTCCCATTATAACTTTGGTCCCACCAGTATGGTGTGTAACCATGTGAATGTCCCCACTATGCATTTAAAGTTGAAACACACACACACACACACACACTTTTCAAACAATGTTTTACTGTTGCTAAATACCTTAATGTCCTATTTAACCACTGCAGTGAAAGACTGCTGTTATTCATTATGCCAAATATATGCATTTTCCTCATACAGGCCCAAATATTCTGTTCCTATCAGTGTAGGAGTAATGCACACACACACACACACACACACACACACACACCTGCAAACAAGACAAACTCTATTCTACTATCTCACCCTTTCCTTTGTTTGTCATAGTTTTTGATTCTCGCCACACTGGTTTCGTTCCCCTTCCACTCCCCAGGGGGCGCTGCCTTTTATTGCAGTGTGTGTTGATAACATCCCTGGGGTTTTGTTCCACTGTGCTATGCTGTGTTTGAGCGTGGGGAGGATAAGAGGAAGGTGGGGAAGAGGAGGACAATCCGGTCGTGTAAAAATAATGAACAGAGGATGAATGAGCAAAAAAGAAAGGGAAGCAGAAGGAAAAGGCCACTGGTGAAAGTTTAGAGCTCCAGGGAATCCGGCTGATCGTTACTGCCATTTGAAAATGTTAGTGTTAGGAACTATTGGCAGAAGAGTGTGTCTGTGTGTATTGTGTGTGTGTGTATGTGTGTTTTTGTGTGTGTGTGTGTGCGCTAGACGTTCTAATAAGTATTGCATAGTAACACAGGTTTAACTTTCACTGGCTTGAATTTTCCCCAAAATTAATATATTATCAATAAATTCATACATTTATGAAAATAAAATGTGAAGTAATTTTCAGGAGCTTTATACACAGAACGATTTTACATATTAAAAACATATGAATCTGTGTTTGCTGTGTATAATTAGGGTTTATTTATAACGTATATGTAGAATCAAATTGGCATTTTAAATCAAACTATTGTAATATAATAAAATATATATTATACTAATGTAATAAGTATGTTACTTTCACTATAGTACAGTTTCAGCTCTTTTAATTGAGTTAGATTGGGGTACAGTACCATACTTTCACTATAGTACAGTTTCAGCTCTTTAATTGAGTTAGATTGAGATACAGTACCATACCTTCACTATAGTACAGTTTCAGCTCTTTAATTGAGTTAGATTGAGATACAGTACCATACTTTCACTGTAGTACAGTTTCAGCTCTTTAATTGAGTTAGATTGAGATACAGTACCATACTTTCACTATAGTACAGTTTCAGCTCTTTAATAGAGTTAGATTGGGATACAGTACCATACTTTCACTATAGTACAGTTTCAGCTCTTTAATTGAGTTAGATTGGGATACAGTACCATACTTTCACTGTAGTACAGTTTCAGCTCTTTAATTGAGTTAGATTGGGATACAGTACCATACTTTCACTGTAGTACAGTTTCAGCTCTTTAATTGAGTTAGATTGAGATACAGTACCATACTTTCACTGTAGTACAGTTTCAGCTCTTTAATTGAGTTAGATTGGGATACAGTACCATACTTTTTACTATAGTACAGTTTCAGCTCTTTATTTGAGTTAGATTGAGATACAGTACCATACTTTCACTATAGTACAGTTTCAGCTCTTTAATTGAGTTAGATTGGGATACAGTACCATACTTTCACTGTAGTACAGTTTCATCTCTTTATTTGAGTTAGATTGAGATACAGTACCATACTTTCACTATAGTACAGTTTCAGCTCTGTTAATTGAGTTAGATTGGGATACAGTACCATACTTTTTACTATAGTACAGTTTCAGCTCTTTATTTGAGTTAGATTGAGATACAGTACCACACTTTCACTATAGTACAGTTTCAGCTCTTTTAATTGAGTTAGATTGAGATACGGTACCATACTTTCACTATAGTACAGTTTCAGCTCTTTATTTGAGTTAGATTGAGATACAGTACCATACTTTCACTATAGTACAGTTTCAGCTCTGTTAATTGAGTTAGATTGGGATACGGTACCATACTTTCACTATAGTACAGTTTCAGCTCTGTTAATTGAGTTAGATTGGGATACAGTACCATACTTTTACTATAGTACAGTTTCACAGCACATTGTCCACCCAGAAGTTTAGACGTCTGAGGGATTACATGTGTGTAAACATCTGAGACCCACTGGTCAAGGTGGAGCTACCAGACAGGGGTTTCTGATAAAGTGGCTGGACAGTAGGCAGAGACAGCAGCAAGTTGTAAGCGCAGCTGTTTGGCCGTCTGATTACAACAGCTTTCTGAATCAGCCGTCCACACAAAACACTAATGAGCTCCACAAATCCAGGGGTAGAAACTGTAGGACTACAACAACAAAACCAATTTAAAAGCGGCCAGCTTTTTTTTCACACTCCGCTGTAAGAGGTGTCGCAGCAGCTCGGAGTGTGTTTCACCTTTATTTCGAGGCTGAGGGGGAGAGCAGATAAACACTTTACTTCGAGACTGCAGGACTGAATGGAACAGGAACTGATGGCGCTGGTGTGAAATATCCGTTTAGTCAGGGTAAAACATGATGGGTGAATAAAATGCAACACGGCTGCAAATGAGAAATCGATATTCAATTTGTTGCTGGGGTCTTCAGCTACCCGAGAGGGGGCCTCTGTGTGAGTGTGTGTGTGTGTGTGTTTGAGTGTGTTTATGATGGAGCTACAGCAACAAAATAAAAAGAAATGGCATGATAAAGTAAAAACACACACATATAAAAATGATAGAACATGTTTACACTGCTGGGGCTGAGTGCAAGCTGTGAGCTACTGTGCAAATAACCTGTTACATAGATTTATATAAAACAAAATAAATATTAAATAATAATACTTAAATAAGTCCATTTTCTGCACATTTTACACATCGTTTACTTTATTTTTATTTACTGAATTTATCCTACTGGAACATATAGAGTACAATGTGTCACTATCCATGCACACACCTAATTTTACATTTTATTTGTTTGCAATATTTAAATTAGGATATCAAGCAGTAACTGTCATATTGTAATAAAATGTGCAGAAGTGTGTTTAATGTAATTTATATTTTGACAAGAAGACGTTTCTTTTCTTTTCACTATAGTACAGTTTCAGCTCTTTAATTGAGTTAGATTGGGATACGGTACCATACTTTCACTATAGTACAGTTTCAGCTCTTTAATTGAGTTAGATTGGGATACGGTACCATACTTTCACTATAGTACAGTTTCAGCTCTTTAATTGAGTTAGATTGGGATACGGTACCATACTTTCACTATAGTACAGTTTCAGCTCTTTAATTGAGTTAGATTGGGATACAGTACCATACTTTCACTATAGTACAGTTTCAGCTCTTTAATTGAGTTAGATTGGGATACGGTACCATACTTTCACTATAGTACAGTTTCAGCTCTTTAATTGAGTTAGATTGGGATACAGTACCATACTTTCACTATAGTACAGTTTTAGCTCTTTAATTGAGTTAGATTGAGATACAGTACCATACTTTCACCATAGTACAGTTTCAGCTCTTTAATTGAGTTAGATTGGGGTACAGTACCATACTTTCACCATAGTACAGTTTCAGCTCTTTTAATTGAGTTAGATTGGGATACAGTACCATACTTTCACCATAGTACAGTTTCAGCTCTTTAATTGAGTTAGATTGGGATACGGTACCATACTTTCACCATAGTACAGTTTCAGCTCTTTAATTGAGTTAGATTAGGGTACAGTACCATACTTTCACTATAGTATAGTTTCAGCTCTTTAATTGAGTTAGATTGAGATACAGTACCATACTTTCACTATAGTACAGTTTCAGCTCTTTAAATTGAGTTAGATTGGGATACGGTACCATACTTTCACTATAGTACAGTTTCAGCTCTTTAATTGAGTTAGATTGAGATACAGTACCATACTTTCACTATAGTACAGTTTCAGCTCTTTAATTGAGTTAGATTGGGATACAGTACCATACTTTCACTATAGTACAGTTTCAGCTCTTTAATTGAGTTAGATTGGGGTACAGTACCATACTTTCACTATAGTACAGTTTCAGCTCTTTAATTGAGTTAGATTGGGATACAGTACCATACTTTCACTATAGTACAGTTTCAGCTCTTTAATTGAGTTAGATTAGGATATTAGGTAATCAAGCAGTTATTGTTATATTGTAATAGAAATGTGCAGAAATGTGTTTAATGTAATTTTTTTTACACTTACAACATTTTGGCAACATCTTGGGATCTGGCACCAAGACTAATGTTTGCAGCAGATCCAAGTCCTGTCATTTGTGAGGCGGACGGGCCCTCCATGAGCACCAATGAGAGCCATGGCCCAATAACCCTGTCGCCAGTTCACCGGTTGTCCTTCCTTGGAGCACTTTTGGTAGGTTCTGACCACTGCATACTGGAAGGAACACCTCACAAGACCTGATGCCTGATGTTCTGGAGATGTTCTGACCCAGTCATTGTCTAGAACATCACTTTAGTTTGGTTCTGGTCAAAGTGTCTCAGATTCTTACGCTTGCCATTTGTCCTGCTTCATCCACTTCATCACCTTCAAGAACTGACCGTTCACTTACTGCCTGATATGTAGATCCAGCCCTGGACAGATGGAGGCACTGGACCCAGATCATCAATGTTCTTTACTTCAGCTGTCAATGGTTTTAATGTTATGGCTGATCGGTGTGTGTGTGTATCCGTAGAGGGATTTCCTGT
>NC_132891.1:1972295-1974795 GCF_030463535.1 Salminus brasiliensis
ATATAGTTATATAAAATAAAATATTATTTATAATTTATAATTCAGTAAAAATCGAACCATATCCCCAGTCCTAACCTTAACCTTTAAGCCCAAACCAAAACATTCCGTATATTAAATAATTCATAATAGATTCTAAATAATTCATACTGGATATTAAACAATTCATAATAGATTTTAAATAATTTATACTGGATTTGAAATATATTTAATAGGTTCTAAATAATTCACACTGGATATAAAATAATCTATAGTAGACTAAACAATTCATACTGGACATGAAATAATTCATAGTAGATTCTAAATAATTAATACGGGAAATTAAATAATTAATAGTAGATTCTTAACAATTCGTATTGGATATTAATTAATTCATAGTCAACCCTAAATAATTCATACTGGATATTAAATAATTCATACTGGATATTAAATAATTCATAGTAGATTATAAATAATTCATACTGGATATTAAATAATTCATATTGGATATTAATTAATTCATAGTCAACCCTAAATAATTCATACTGGATATTAAATAATTCATAGTAGATTATAAATAATTCATACTGGATATTAAATAATTCATATTGGATATTAATTAATTCATAGTCAACCCTAAATAATTCATACTGGATATTAAATAATTCATAATAGATTTTAAATAATTTATACTGGATTTGAAATAATATTTAATAGGTTCTAAATAATTCACACTGGATATAAAATAATCTATAGTAGACTCTAACAATTCATACTGGACATGAAATAATTCATAATAGATTCTAAACAATTCGTATTGGATATTAATTAATTCATAGTCAACCCTAAATAATTCATACTGGATATTAAATAATTCATAGTAGATTATGAATAATTCATACTGGATATTAAATAATTTATACTGGACTCATATACAGTAGACTGTGAATGATACAGTGTTTATCTTGAACAACCTGAAAGTGAACTCACCTCTCTGTCCAGTCCGGCTGCCACGGTAACGATGTCTCCGGTCTCTCTGTTGATGGTGAACATGTTGGGTATGGGGCTGTGGGGGGTCTGCTGCAGGATCCGGTAATACACCATACCGTTAGAAGTGGTGATGTCATCAGCATCATGAGCCGTTACAGTCATCACTGTAGTACCTGCAGAGAGACAGGGAACCGTCATCACACACCTGTATACACACTTCCAGTGACAGGCCACTTTATTAGAAACACCCAACTCTTAAGCGTCCACTCTTTGGCTTCTTTGAAATCTGTCCACTTTATTGGAAACACTATGGAAGACTCGCTGATGGCTGAGAGAGTAGAGAAGCTATCTCTTGAACCCCCCCTTAAAGCAGCGTGACCCCCACCTTCCACCTGTCCACCTACACACACTCCTCTTACTGTGAGTGTTTTGATGTGTTACAATTAACCGTGTGTGTGGTCAGTGGGTCTGTGGTTGTTTTGTCCTTCATGCATCAAACACACACTGCCAACCTGAAGCTGGAGACGTTCAACCTCTATAAGAACCCCGCCCCCCACCATGTTTCTCTTCCACTGTCCTCAGCTGTCTTTTCCTCAGTCTCTCTCTCTCTCTCTCTCTCTCTCTCTCTCTCTCTCTCTCTCTCTCTCTCTCTCTCTCCAATTACCGGTTAAGTCTCTGTCAGTCCGCTGACAGCCCCCCACTGCCCCTCCCACTCTCTGCCCCCAAACACACATAATTGTTACACCAACTTCCATTTCAAACTTCATTAAACCACAAAGAGCAACTCTACTATCACTGACAGCGAGAGAGAGAGAGAGAGAGAGCGGGGGGGTTGGGGGGGGTTAGAGTAAGAGAGAGATAGAGTGAGATAGACATAGAGTGAGAGAGCTAGAGTGAGATAGTGAGAGAGCTAGAGTGAGAGAGATATATAGAGTAAGAGAGAAAGAGTGAGAGAGCGTGAAAGATAGAAAGAGATAGAGAGTGTGATAGAGATAGAGCGAGATAGAGATATAGAGTGAGAGAGGGATATATATATAGAGAGAGATATATAGAGTGAGAGAGATATAGAGTAAGTGAGCAATATATAGAGTGAGAGAGAGGTATATAGAGTGAGAGAGATATATAGAGTGAGAGAGATATAGAGTAAGTGAGCAATATATAGAGTGAGAGAGAGGTATATAGAGTGAGAGAGATATATAGAGTGAAAGATATATAGAGTGAGTGAGCAATATATAGAGTGAGTGAGCAATATATAGAGTGAGAGAGAGGTATATAGAGTGAGTGCGAGAGATATAGAGTGAGAGATATATAGAGTGATATATATATATAGAGAGTGAGATTGATATATATATATATATATATATATATATATATTGAGAGATATATAGAGTGAGAGATAGAGTGAGATATGTATATAGTGTGAGATATTTAGAGTGCGAGAGATATATAGAGTGCGAGAGATATATAGAGTGAGATATATATATATAGAGAGAGTGAGATTGAGATATATATATAGTGAGAAATATATAGAGTG
>NC_132891.1:1979795-1982068 GCF_030463535.1 Salminus brasiliensis
CAACACCGTCAGTACACACAACACCGTCAGTCCTACTGTTCTACCTGTTCTTCACCATGTTCTAGAGAACAGTGAGTCACACAGTGTCAGACACCACATCACCAAGTAGAGATTAATGAACACCTCCACAAGCTTTGAGAAGAGTGTGTGATGGTTAAGGTATGAAGTTAGCATCGTGCTTGTCACACACACACACACACACACACACAAACACACACACACACACTTCCTCGCCCACAACTCTGAAGTGAGCTTATCATAAACATTTTCTCGGGTGCGCTGAATGAAATGAGAGACAGATGCAGTCGTCTTATCTCACACAAATTCACCACAGCCTGGAAAATACAAACATCAGAGGAGACTAAACACACACACACACTCACACACACACACAGCTCTCAAAACACGCCGATAAGCTGTCCGCAGTTTAAACCTAAAGGCATTACTCATGGCTTAAACTCTGCGTAATATAAGCAGGTACTCATGAATAATTCCACTGCCTCCAGAATTCCTGATTTACCTGGATCACTTACATTATACACTCTCACTGGCCACTTTATTAGAAACCCCTACTCTTGTGCTTTCACTCACTGGCCACTTTATTAGAAACCCCTACTCTTGTGCTTTCACTCACTGGCCACTTTATTAGAAACCCCTACTCTTGTGCTTTCACTCACTGGCCACTTTATTAGAAACCCCTACTCTTGTGCTTTCACTCTCTGGCCACTTTATTAGAAACACCTACTCTTGTGCTTCCACTCACTGGCCACTTTATTAGAAACCCCTACTCTTGTGCTTCCACTCTCTGGCCACTTTATTAGAAACACCTACTCTTGTGCTTCCACTCACTGGCCACTTTATTAGAAACACCTACTCTTGCGCTTCCACTCACTGGCCACTTTATTAGAAACACCTACTCTTGCGCTTCCACTCACTGGCCACTTTATTAGAAACCCCTACTCTTGTGCTTCCACTCAACTGGCCACTTTATTAGAAACACCTACTCTTGTGCTTCACTCACTGGCCACTTTATTAGAAACCCTGCGTTCACTCTGACACTGTGCTCAGTCTGAGATCCACATGCTGCTCAAGCTTCGACCAAATTTCCTCTCCCCCAGAGTGACGCTCTGCTGGTGAAGGGAGAGGTTTTGACGATGCGAGGCTGAATATGAATCAGTCACGCTCTGAGAGGAGCCGATAAATGTTTACCTTCGGCTGTTTACAAAAACCGTGAAGCTGAGAGAAGATAACAGCCGAAAAAACACAGACAACAACAAATCAGCAACAGGAATGAGGTACACTAAATAGACAAAAGTATTGGGACACCTGCTAATGCGTTGCTTCTTCTGAAATCAACAATATTAAAAAGATCACAGAAGTTTCTCCTGTTTTTGGTGGAGTAACTGTCTCTACTGTCCAGAGAAGAATGCTATCTGCTAGATTATGAAGAAGCATTGCTGTGCAGATTTGATTGTATTCAGTCACATTGTTGGATGATGATCACTACGCCACCTCAACATTCCCAACTCCCTATTAACCTGAAAACAGATCAACATGGAGCTACTGGCACCATGCTGCCTAATGCCAGGCGTGGGCTAGAGGGGTATAAAGGCCCTCAGCATTGAGCTGTGGAGCAGTGGAGGAACTGTGTTCTCTGGAATGATGGATGGTGGAGGAGCTCCAAATCCAATCAAATCCTCACAGCAAAGCTCCAGACAGTAACATAACTTTATTAACCATAACTTTTTAAATAACCTTGATTTTAGAAGAAACAATGAATGTGCAGGTGTCCACATACTTTTGTCAATATATAATGTATGTTAAAAAAAATATTTTTTTTTTATATATGACTGTAGAACCGCTCAGGTTCTCTTCATTCAGGAGAAGGTGAGTGTGTGTTGTGCTCTGTCCTGATCTGTCCTGGGTGTGTTTTGAAGTGGTGGGGGGTGAACAGCAATTTTCCTCCATCTGTGTGAAGATAATAACCTTCATTCCAATGTGGAATTACATTTCCTCTGCTTTAAACACGTGGCTAATCTCTGATTCCTAACGTTACTGAATTACCAGATCGGAGCAGGAGCTTCATGATAACACACGCACACACACACTCAGACGGCCAGGCGGATATTGGCTGCACTGATGGATAAAATGATGTTCAGGAAAAAGAAAGTTAAATTAACCTTTAGGAGACCGTCTTTAGATCTTAAACGTATACGCCTTCAGTGTATAGCAACAACAAGCAGGTTCTGAGGAGACTACCTGTAATCCTACCA
>NC_132891.1:1987268-2147268 GCF_030463535.1 Salminus brasiliensis
GTAAGAGGGACGTGTGTGTGTGTGTCTGTGCCAGGGTGGCACTGCCAACACCTCCACCATCCTCATCAATAATTCATTTTCATGTCCGTCCCACATTCTTTGCTTTCTTTCTCACAGCTTACACACACACACTCACACACCTACACACACACACACACACACACACACAGAAACATATGGTGATTTTTTGTATTAGCAAAGATGCTATATATAACTATAAATATAACTATAGCTATATTTAAATCCAAATGAGAAAGTGTCGACACACATGGAGTGTGATGAGCAATTACATTGATATCCAACATGGAGTTCTAATAACATTAACATCTAGTATGAAGCTCTAATAACATTAATATCCAGAATGAAGATTTAATAACATTAATATCCAGAATGAAGCTCTAATAGCATTAATATCCAGTATGAAGTTCTAATAGTATTAATATCCAGTATGAAGTTCTTATAACATTAATATCCAGTATGAAGTTCTTATAACATTAATATCCAGTATGAAGTTCTAATATCATTAATATCTAGTATGAAGTTCTAATAGTATTAATATCCAGCATGAAGTTCTAATAACATTAATATCTAGTATGAAGTTCTAATAGTATTAATATCCAGTATGAAGTGCTAATATCATTAATATCCAGTATGAAGCTCTAAAACATTAATATCCAGAATGAAGCTCTAATAACAGTAATATCCAGTATGAAGTTCTAATAACAGTAATATCCAGAATGAAGCTCTAATATCATTAATATCCAGTATGAAGCTCTAATATCATTAATATCCAGTATGAAGTTCTAATAGTATTAATATCCAGTATGAAGTTCTAATATCATTAATATCTAGTATGAAGTTCTAATAGTATTAATATCCAGTATGAAGTTCTAATAACATTAATATCCAGTATGAAGCTCTAATAACATTAATATCCAGTATGAAGTTCTAATAACAGTAATATCCAGAATGAAGATTTAATAACATTAATATCCAGTATGAAGCTCTAATAACAGTAATATCCAGTATGAGGCTCTAATAGCATTAATATCCAGTATGAAGTTCTAATAACAGTAATATCCAGTATGAAGTTCTAATAACAATAATATCCAGAATGAAGATTTAATAACATTAACATCCAGTATGAAGCTCTAATAACAGTAATATCCAGTATGAAGCTCTAATAAGATTAATATCCAGTATGAAGTTCCAATAACAGTAATATCCAGTATGAAGTTCTAATATCATTAATATCCAGTATGACGTTCTAATAACAGTAATATCCAGTATGAAGTTCTAATAACAGTAATATCCAGTATGAAGCTCTAATATCATTAATATCCAGTATGAAGTTCTAATAGTATTAATATCCAGTATGAAGTTCTAATATCATTAATATCTAGTATGAAGTTCTAATAGTATTAATATCCAGTATGAAGTTCTAATAACATTAATATCCAGTATGAAGCTCTAATAACATTAATATCCAGTATGAAGTTCTAATAACAGTAATATCCAGAATGAAGATTTAATAACATTAATATCCAGTATGAAGCTCTAATAACAGTAATATCCAGTATGAAGCTCTAATAGCATTAATATCCAGTATGAAGTTCTAATAACAGTAATATCCAGTATGAAGTTCTAATAACAATAATATCCAGAATGAAGATTTAATAACATTAACATCCAGTATGAAGCTCTAATAACAGTAATATCCAGTATGAAGCTCTAATAAGATTAATATCCAGTATGAAGTTCCAATAACAGTAATATCCAGTATGAAGTTCTAATATCATTAATATCCAGTATGACGTTCTAATAACAGTAATATCCAGTATGAAGTTCTAATAACAGTAATATCCAGTATGAAGCTCTAATATCATTAATATCCAGTATGAAGTTCTAATAGTATTAATATCCAGTATGAAGTTCTAATATCATTAATATCTAGTATGAAGTTCTAATAGTATTAATATCCAGTATGAAGTTCTAATAACATTAATATCCAGTATGAAGCTCTAATAACATTAATATCCAGTATGAAGTTCTAATAACAGTAATATCCAGAATGAAGATTTCATAACATTAATATCCAGTATGAAGCTCTAATAACAGTAATATCCAGTATAAAGCTCTAATAGCATTAATATCCAGTATGAAGTTCTAATAACAGTAATATCCAGTATGAAGTTCTAATAACAATAATATCCAGAATGAAGATTTAATAACATTAACATCCAGTATGAAGCTCTAATAACAGTAATATCCAGTATGAAGCTCTAATAAGATTAATATCCAGTATGAAGTTCCAATAACAGTAATATCCAGTATGAAGTTCTAATATCATTAATATCCAGTATGACGTTCTAATAACAGTAATATCCAGTATGAAGTTCTAATAACAGTAATATCCAGTATGAAGCTCTAATATCATTAATATCCAGTATGAAGTTCTAATAGTATTAATATCCAGTATGAAGTTCTAATATCATTAATATCTAGTATGAAGTTCTAATAGTATTAATATCCAGTATGAAGTTCTAATAACATTAATATCCAGTATGAAGCTCTAATAACATTAATATCCAGTATGAAGTTCTAATAACAGTAATATCCAGAATGAAGATTTAATAACATTAATATCCAGTATGAAGCTCTAATAACAGTAATATCCAGTATGAAGCTCTAATAGCATTAATATACAGTATGAAGTTCTAATAACAGTAATATCCAGTATGAAGTTCTAATAACAATAATATCCAGAATGAAGATTTAATAACATTAACATCCAGTATGAAGCTCTAATAACAGTAATATCCAGTATGAAGCTCTAATAAGATTAATATCCAGTATGAAGTTCCAATAACAGTAATATCCAGTATGAAGTTCTAATATCATTAATATCCAGTATGACGTTCTAATAACAGTAATATCCAGTATGAAGTTCTAATAACAGTAATATCCAGTATGAAGCTCTAATATCATTAATATCCAGTATGAAGTTCTAATAGTATTAATATCCAGTATGAAGTTCTAATATCATTAATATCTAGTATGAAGTTCTAATAGTATTAATATCCAGTATGAAGTTCTAATAACATTAATATCCAGTATGAAGCTCTAATAACATTAATATCCAGTATGAAGTTCTAATAACATTAATATCCAGCATGAAGTTCTAATAACATTAATATCCAGTATGAAGTTCTAATAACATTAATATCCAGTATGAAGCTCTAATAACATTAATATCCAGAATGAGGCTCTAATAACATTAATATCCAGTATGAAGCTCTAATATCATTAATATCCAGTATGAAGCTCTAATATCATTAATATCCAGTATTAAGCTCTAATAACATTAATACCCAGTATGAAGTTCTAATAACATTAATATCTAGTATGAATATTAAATGTAAGTGGGGGTTTTGTTCAGTAGGGTATTTCCGCACAGCTCCTCCTCTTGTTTGGATGGTGGTAATGCAGCTACAGGGTAGATGGAGGAGGCAGTGAGAGCTGTGACTCTATCAGCTTTACAGAAATGACTTTCCCGGAGATTTTGTGGTTGTGAACTTCAGTCAGTCCCTCGACACAGAGAGCCCAGAGTAAATGATTCCGTCCAATTATCCACGCATGTGCCCAATAAAACACCATCTGGGTGCTCCAAATAGATTAGTTTAAGACTGTACTAAATTATTAAACCATTCCCCATCAACAAGTCCCCATACCACCCTAACCACAGAGAGAGAGAGAGAGAGAGAGAGAGAGAGAGAGAGAGAGATGATGATGATGATGATGATGATGGTTAGAGAAGATGCAAGAGAGGAAAAAGAATGATGGAGCGAGCAAGAGAGAATGAGAGAGAGAGGCAAAAAGCAAATGCGAGAGAGAGAGAGAGAGAGAGAGACATATGGAGAAAGTGGGGTGAAAAGAGAGGACAGTTAGAGAGGTTACAAGAAAGGAAAAAGGATGATGGAGAGAGAGAGAGAGAGAGAGAGAGAGAGAGAGAGAGAGAGAGAGAGAGAAAGAGCAAAAGTGAGCGAGAGAGGGAAGAGCTACATGAGCAGAAAAAAAAAAAAAGACAAAGCAAGAGAGAGAGAGAGAGAGAGAGAAGAGAGAGAGAGAGAGAGAGAGAGAGAGAGAGAAGAGAGAGAGAAAGAGAGAGAGAAAGAGTGACAGAGAATGAAATAGAGATTGACTTCAAAAGTATTGGGACACCTGCAAATTTATTAATTTACAGAGCTGATCCTGCTTCTGTTGGAGTAACTGTCTCTACTGTCCAGAGAAGAAGACTTTCTACTAGATTTTGGAGAAGGAGCATTGCTGTGAGGATTTGATTGCATTCGGCATCAAGAGTGTTAGTGAGGTCAGGAAGTTGGATGATGATGATCACCACCCCACCTCATCATCCCCAACTCCCCAAAGTACTGGATGGAGCTCCTCCACCATCATTCCAGAGAACACAGTTCTTCCACTGCTCCACAGCTCCTCAATGCTGGGGGGCTTTATACCCCTCTAGCCCACGCCTGGCATTATTAGGCAGCATGGAGCCAATAGGGTCATGATGTTGATGATCTGCTCCAGAGAGTCTTATTCTATTGGCAGTACTTCTTCTCTACAGAGACTAGACAAGCTGTGTGAGTGTATGTATTTGCAATGGGTGCAGCTTACAGAAACTGAATGCATTTGTTAGAAGGGGTGTCCACAAACATTTGGACACTCATCTCCTGATGTCCTCAGCCACTGCTTGACATCAAGGAGAAGAAAAAGCGGAAAATAAAAAGAACAGAGAAAAAACACCCTTATCAAAGTGTAAATCAGAGAAAAGGGGACACTTCATCACACATACACAGTCAAAACGAGAGCAAGGTGGAAACAGAGAGAGAGAGAGAAATTCTTTCTCCTCCGATGATAAAATCATTTTTGGACGCTGTGTTGTAATGAAAATTACGAATAGGCAATTTCACCCTTGGGTAGAAGTAGGGCGCCCGGGTTTGGTGCGTTTCCTGCAGCTACGCTGAGAAGAGATGCTTATAAAACACACAGATTTCTGGACTCTTCACTTTCTAACAGAATTTAGGCTTTTCTAGAAGAAGCTTCAGGAGACAAAACGAGGAGAATCTGGTTCTACATGAAGCTGGAAGTGAACACTGTGCATCCAAACATGCCTAATATGCCGCTTTTGGCACCAAAACAGCTCCCCCGGACCTTTGACCCACTCAGTTGTCCAGACATAACAAGCTGATCCTTTTCAACTCCATAGCAACCACCCTGCAACATTACAACAACCATCTAGAAAATGTCCAGCAACCCCATTGCTACCTCCAGGGTTCACAGCAAATGCCTTGCAACAACTCAGCAATTCTCAAGGACCACTAAGCATCTCCACGGCAACCCCCTGAGCAACATCTTAGCAAACAACCTAGCAACACTATTAACACCTCTTTCTGCCACGCCCACTTTTAAGAGTTTGTCTTAGAATTGAAGACGGGTCGTCTTCAACGTTTCTAAGTTCAGCCATGTTCAGCTCCTCCTCCTCCTCTGCTGCTACGTTCTCTCTTCACTGGCTTCCTGTAGCTGCTGCCCAGGTCATCAGATTCAGACCCCTGACTCTGGCCTACAAAGCCAAGACTGGACAATTACATTTTTATCAGGTAATGATTAATAACCAGTAATAATTCCAGTGGAATAGAATACATTTTTAAAGTATGGTATGAGGGATGCTCATACCAGGTTTCTGCCCGCATCTCAGCATGCCTCGCTGACGTCTCTTCTTGAATGGCGGCTCACCACCTCAAACTCAACCCCAGCAAGACGGAGCTGCTGTACGGTCCTGCAGATTTCTCCTGTACAACATCCGGAGAATTCCACCCTTCCTCTCTAGAGAGTCGCCCAAGTGCTCGTTTAGTCTCTCGTCACTTCCAGACTTGACCACTGCAACTCTCTTCTGGCTGGTCTCCCTCTCCGCACCATCAGGCCCCTGCAACTCATCCAGAATGCAGCGGCACGGGTCGTCTTCAATGTTCCTAAATTCAGCCATGTCACTCCACCGCTGCGTTCTCTCCACTGGCTTCCTGTAGCTGCCCGCATCAGATTCAGAACCCTGACGCTGGCCTACAAAGCCAAGAACAGACCAGCCCCTCCAGATTTGATGGCAATGGTCATAAGCCGATCGCACCTAGAGCCCTTTGAGCTTCAAGTACGGCTCGGCTCGACCCGCCATCCCTCAAAATCTGCGGAAGACCAGTGTCCAGACTTTTTTCTGTCCTGGCACCAAAGTGGTGGAACGAGCTGCCCCTGGGTGTCTGAACGGCCGAGTCGCTCGCTGTCTTCAAACCCAGACTGAAGACCCACCTCTTCAGAGAGTACTTGGACGAATAGTTCTATGGTCGCCTTATTGTATTGTGTTTAGTAATGTCTAAAGCTTAGAGGTATCTTTGAACTGTTAGTCTATTCTAACTAGCTGAGGTTTTCTTGGGTAAACAGTGAAGCACTTTGTAAGTCGCTCTGGATAAGAGCGTCTGCTAAATGCCATAAATGTAAATGTAACCCTCTCAACCTTATAGTAACCACTTAGCAACACCATAGCAACCACTTAGCAACACTGTAGCAAACCACCTGGGACAACATTGCAACTGTTAACAATCACCTATCAACACTACAGCAACCATTAAATAACACCATAAAAACTAGCAACCGCCTGGAATACCATAGCAACCAAGTATCAAAAACATTTTTTACGTTTTATTCTAGTGAACATACAGCAACAATTTATTTATTTATTAACAATTTATTTACTTTTTGTAAAAATTTGGTTCCGCCAATTAATCCACCGTACGTAACTTCCCCTAGCACTAGCAATGCTCCCGGCACTAGGTAGGTAAGGACCTAACAAACTTCTCCTCTGACTTTTCCAACTGCTGACACACTTGGAGGAAAGACCCCTGTGGCGGCCAACATCGCTTAGGGGTGATCGTCATCTACCCACCAAACAGAGAGAGAGCCATCTACCCACCAACCAGTTGTGCTCTCTCAGACTCAGGTCGCTGATGGCGGCATGGCTCAGGGTTCAGATTCGCAATCCCAGATCATAGTGGTAGTGCATTCGACCGCTGAGCCACTCGGAGCCCAGCAACAACTTATTAACTGCCTGGAAATGGGAACCACTTAAGCTGTGCAACTGTTCTGCATTTCCTTCAGGAGTTGCACTTTTCTAGTTATTATTATTATCATTAATACACATTTCAATAAAACATCTCCATAAGCTTCTGTGCGACAGGGGAAAAAGCATCTCCATGTCACATTAGTCCTGCAGATAATAAACACACTACTTATCCAGTGGCCCAAGACCTCATCAAGCCGTGACCGAGAAAACAGCCTAAGAAATCAATCTCACACCATTATATCCATACACTCGGCGCGGCCCGCGGCCGGAATATAAAACACACAGCTTCGTCCAAACCACCGACCTTTTCGTTTTCAGACAAATTAAATACAAATTAAATTACACAGCCTTTCATCCAGCGATTCATAAACAAACTCCTGAGACCAAAGCAAAGGGCCTTAATAGCACACAGTTAGAAGCTGTCTGCTACTTTAAAGCTCATACATCTAAAACGAAGTCTTTGAAAATAGTGGTTATCTATTAGAAGTTGCTGTTCTTGCTGGTGATGACAAAATTGTATTTTAATTATTTCTAACTGAAACAGGTGGGAAACTGTGGGGGAGTGCAGATCAGTGTCTGTAAGTAGAGGAAAATAGATTATTAGTATTATTAGATTAGATTAGATTATTCTATTGTCCTCTAAGGAGGATATTTGTTTTCACAGCCTGTACCATTCCTAAATTGTGCTCTGATGACATTTGGGGACTGTTTGAGCTGCTTTTGGGCTGATCTTGCTAGGACGGTCTGATCTGGCCATGTTGGTCAGCTGTTCCTCTTGTAAATGATGTATTGGACAGTGGAACAGTGGCTGATTTCTAACTGTTCTGAGATCTTTTTAAAGATCTTCTTCGCAGACTCCTCTACAACATCTCCACCCTGCTTTCTGAAGGCCTCAGAGAGCTCTCTGGATATGGGCATGATGGTGATCTTCTTCACCTCTCACTTCAACCATCAAGAGTTAAACCACATATTTTTTGTCAGAATCAAGGATATTAAAAAGAGCTGATCCTGCTTCTGTTGGAGTAACTGCCTCTACTCTTCAGAGAAGAAAACTTTCTACTAGATTTTGGAGAAGGAACATTGCTTTGAGGATTTGATTGCATTCAGCAACAAGTGCATTAGTGAGGTCAGGATGTTGGATGATGATCACCACCTCACCTCATCATCCCCAACTCATCCCAATCAAAATGGAGCTCCACCACCATCATTCCAGAGAGCACAGTTCTTCCACTGCTCCACAGCTCCTCAATGCTGGGGGGCTTTATACCTCACTGTAGCCCACACCTGGCATTATTAGGCAGCATGGTGCTATTCTATTGGCATTATCTTTAAGATGTGTATGTGCATTTACACATCTGTGTCAACAACGGATGCAACCAGGGGCACCATATAGGGGGGATGATAATATTCCTTTAATGGGGCTCAAAATCCCAGGCAGCGCCCATGGGTTCAACTTATAAAAGCTGAATTCATTCATTAAAAGAGGTGTCCACAAATATTTGGACATGTAGTGTGCTTAAACCAGTGTACCACCTCCACATTCTCCCCTGGATTGTAACTGGGCTCTGAGCAGTGCAGTGGGAGTCTGGGAGATCATCTTTAACCATTGAGTTAGATGGGACAGGGGTACTGGTACTGGTAGGCAGCAACCTGTGTACAGTCTTCAGTCCTGTCTTCAGTGTACAGCATGTTGATACTGAATGTAAACTGACTATAATTGTAATTAATTATGTAACTAATTATCTCCTGAATGATGTGAACAGTAGAGCAAGAAAGAGACACTCCGGTAGGGGAAATGTTCAGTATCATCTAATGTATGAAGCTTCCTACTTAGGCCTGTAGGCAGAGCATCGTTTGTCCTGGCTGTGACCTAATTCCTCTTGTTTCACCGATGACCGGAAAGTCACACTCAAGGCAGAAACGGATCTAGCTGCAGAGCATATGCGTCCAGCTCAAGGCTCAGGATCAGGATTTGGCCCTAAAGGGGGTGTAATTTGGCCCCCAGAAGGATCTGGCCTGCCAATTTGGCTGCTTACTTACAGTAGCACTGCAATTCCCATAAAGCGTGTAGCGAAGTGTTCAGCCTGCTTAAAAAATTGAAGGCACAGTTTGCATTGGAGCCGTTGCCATGGCGTTGGTTGCACTTGAAGGTTTTTTGAAGAGCCCCTGTCATATATATATATATATATATATATATATATATATATATATATATATATATATACATACATTTTCTTGTAAGGAGAAAGTTAGGACACCTACGCCCTAGTAGCTGGTATTTCCACATTTGGATGAAATAACCTCAATTAAGCTCTATTCCAATGGGATTAAAGACCAGCTACACATGACTTACCTAAAGCTCTGCCAGCAGCGTCGCACCTTTGAGGAGTCCTTTGGCTCGATTACTAGATTTGGCTAAGGTCTACCACAGACTTGAATAACTTAAGGTATCCGTGCCCTGCATGATGAGCACATCCATACTTGAGAAAAGAACATGGAAAAACTCCTTTCCACAGGGTATGACACAATATTTACAAACATGTTAAATTTGCACAGAATTAATATTAGCCAAGGTTACTTCTTACGTCTCATTCAGCGTGCAGTGTGTAAAAATGTCTGACTAAAATCACTGAGAAACTCTTATAACAACTACATTACCCCACCTCTGCAGAACTAATCCCGTCCAAATAGGGCTCTAGATGTTTCCAATAACCGTCTACCAGTCTCTGACATCTGACAAGATTTTCCAACTCCTCCATGCAGAGATCTTTCAGGTGTGAGATGTTTCAGTAGTTTTTGGACAGATTGTGTCACATGGTCCTTAAATGTTCTCTGATACAATAAAAAAATCCTAGAGGATTATATTATGAAGAGTTTGCCAGGCCCTGCTGCAGTCCCAGATTAGTCCCAGCAGGAGGAACATCAGGGTTCTTGTGCTCAAATGCTGTGCTTGGTTTGCACCCAACCTCTGTTACTGTCTAGATGTCCTGGTCATGGTCTATGTGTTCTCAGGCAACCTTTAGTCTTACCCTAATGTTTTGGTGTTTTTGACAGTAAGGGTTTTTTCTTGCACCTGCCCTTCTCTTTTTAATGGTAGATGCTGTACTTTGAAATCAACTGTGCTGAGATCTACCTGCAGGACCTGTGATAACATTTTAGGATCGTTGGAGACTTCTTTACTACTCTTTGCTCTTGGGCTGACTTAACCTCAAACTTGACATCAACTGGGAGAATGCTTTCCCTCTCCTCTATGCAGAAATCTTTCAGCTGTGAGATGTTACTTCTTCAGTTTTTGGACAGATCAGATCCTCTGATACAACAAAGAATTCAGTGTTGAATTGAAGAGCTTGCCAGGCCCTGCTACAGCATAGCAGCCCCAAACCAGGACATTTCCTCCATGTGTCACAGCAGGACTAGACTATACGTCAGTCTTGTCTTGATGCTGAACTTGATGACATTCATTGTGGCAAGAGCTACCTGTAGATCCCATGATGACAGTTTAGGATTATTTGAGACTTCTTTACTCATCCTGCATTTCTTCTCTTGGGCTGAACTTGCTATGGTGGTCTGACCTGGCCACGTCCAGGCAGTCGTTCCTTCCCAGACTCCTCTGCTTCTACAACCTTCTTACTGAAGGGCATCAGAGAGCTCTATGAATCTGGCCATAGTGATCTTTAACACTCATTTTAACCACAATCAAGAAGATACTTCATTTGCATTCACTTTATATCTGCAGTTTAGCCCCACCCACTCACAATGAAGTTATAAAGAAAGTTTCAGCCGATTGAGCCACAATAGGGGGCGCTCAGTCGGAAGTCCAGAGAGCTCATTTATACAGATATGGCTTTAAACAAGAGGTTGGAAATTGTGTAAATATGACTTCTGGTTTTGTTACTTAATCCCACACAAACACTGAAAGTGGTCCTAAGATGGACCTAGATGGTAAGAAAAGAGTAGAATGCAGGCCATTGAAGCAATGATTAGCTTGTGTGTCGACCTTTCACTGCCTAAAGTCTCCAGTGTCGCTGTTAAGCTCTGGTTAAAGGTTTTCTTTCTCGTCAGATAAGCCCACTTTAACAGTAAACACATGCATGCTCACACAATCCCACCTGTACGGTAAAAAAAAAAAAAAAAAAAAAAAAAAAAACACGAAAGCAGCAGGACACTGCTTGAGCCGCTTTCGGCATTATTCCACTCACACTGCCCTCACTGTCCTCGTCCCAAGGTTTGATTATGCAATGTTCAGAATTAGCTCGTACTGGCCCAACAGTAAGTGTGTGTGAATGCATTATCGCATATTGAGGTGCTATGAATAATGCATGGCTTTAAAAGTTTAAGGGCGTCGCGAGCATTTGAGGCGTGTTATTGCTTTGATAGTGTGTAATGCGGGTGCTTGAGGATAAGATGGTCAGATTTGTGCACAAGCTGCGCGATCCTGATTTCCTGTTTCTATGGATACATTATTAATCTTGCGAGGCCTCGATGACCTGATCAAGGAGGTATAATAACATCCAGGAGGTATAATAACCTCGGAGGATGCTGCATTTGTGGTTTTTTTCACGTGGACGACCTCTCGCTGTTTTCATTTCATTTCGTTCAGCGCCGCTTTGATTTTGCCACGCCGCTGCGGGAGACAGCTGGAGACAGAGACGATGCTTAAAGCGATAGTTTGTTGAACAATAAACAAATTTATGCACACCCGACCGCTTCCTTTCCCAGAATGCAGCCGTTTAGCCGAGGCATGCTTGGTGTCTGAAGCCTTGCATCTTTAGATTTTGCACTGGAGCCGCAGTGCTAACGAAAATAGCAAGTAATGGAAGCTCATGTCAATTTCTGGGCTTTTTTCCGTCTCGAGAAATGGGTTCCTCAAGTGTTCTTTAGTGCATAGAACCATAAAACCTCAAAGAACTATTTGTATGTGATTCCTTTCCTGCAGGTTAAAGTGTTTCTCAAATACAATGCAGAACAATGCAGTTCTTTATAGAAGTAGAAGCAATTCCACAATGGTCAAGCAAGCCGTTTCCAGTACTACATAAAACCCCATAAAACGATCCATCACTCCATTGGCGAACAGGTAATGGAAGCTCATGAAACTTGCCAATTAGCATGGTGCTAACTGCATGTTTGAATCATCACCAATCATATGTGAAGCTAAACACCCAGAAATGTCTTGTATTTTACCATGCCAACTCAAAGAACCACGTTGCCAAGAATCAAACTGTGATGTTCTACACAACTAGGTCAAAACATCTCCAAATCCAGGTACACAGTGGGTCGGTACCTACCAAAAGTGCTCCAAGAATAGACAGCGCTGAACCAGCAACGGGGTCATTGGTCCAATCCATGGAGACCCCACCTCACAACTTATAGGACTTACTTATAGGATCTACACAAGGGACCGACACAGCATTAGGAAGTTGGTTTTAATGGTGTGTAACTATCGCTTCCACTCAAGAACCCTTGAGGAACTGTTTTTAAGGATGAAGAGTTCAGTCGAAAACTGAAATACGGATGATATGGCTTGTATAGGGTCACATTCAAAAGGCATCCTTTATAAGGTCAGCATGAATAGCTGTCCCACACTATTTCGGAAACCACTTATGTAAGTTGATTAGAGATGAATCAAATCAGGTTCATTTGCATAGCACTTTTTACAACTGATGATGTCACGAAGCACCTTTACAGGAATCCAGTAATAAGACAAAAGATCAACAACACTAAACAGTGGTGAGGAAAAACCCCCTCAGAGCTGGAGAAAGAAACCTTGTGTGTAACCAAGAGGTACTCATCCTTCTCTGATCAGAATTATTGATAAATGATTGTTTTTTGATTCATTGAGTTTTAATGGTGGTGTTAGATGGTTGCTATGGTATCCCAGGTGGCTGCTGTTGTGTTGCTAATAAGTGATTGATATGGTATCACAAATGTTTGCTATGGTATCCTAGGTGGTTGCTCTGGTGTTATTAGGGTAGTTGCTCTAAAAATTCAGGTGGCTGCTGTTCTGTTGCTATTAAGTGGTTGATATGGTATGCTAAGTGTCTTGTTTTGGGAGTGCTTTGGCATCTCAGGTAGTTTTAATGGTGGTGTTAGGTGGTTGCTATGGTATCCCAGGTAATTATCTTTAGTTTTTGCACTGGAGCTGCAGTGCTAATGAAACTAGCAAGTAATGGAAGCTCTATAATAAAAGGCATTTCTGGGCTTGCCAATGTTCCGTAGCTGTAGAAATGCGGTCCTGGTAATATAGCAAGCATAATATATGTGTCAAATAAGAGACCTGGATTACTGAACAGCTCCACATGGTTTGAGGAGGGTGTGTGATATTTTATGCATGTTAATTGGTGGAGTAAAAGCTCAACATTAGCTCAGCAGTGCTAAAGCTTCAGACACCAAACACTACTTGGCTGAAGGGGAAAACTGTGCAAATTTGATTCTTTGCCCAAACTACCACTTTAAAAAGGAATCCCTCTGTGTATTAGGTTATGAAACAGGTCGTCTACCCTCTGCCGAGGAGAATTTTCTGACCAAAGGAGCAGGCAATGTCCCAAGAGGCTAATTTGGCTCTTCTGCCCTCATCCCCGTCCTGACAGCTCCATCAGCGCCCTCACACTGTGCCTGCTCGCTCCCAGCCTACAGGCAGCTTTCCTGGGGGAGGAGAGAGAGAGAGAGGTGGCCTGCTGCTCCACTAGGTGAGAAATCTACCGAGGCTGGTCATGTGACCTTACACCCTCACACACACACACACACACACACACACACACATGCGATGAAATTGTCATTTTTCTATATTACTTAATACACTATAAAGTGAACAGTGAGTAATTTCGCAAAAATCCATCCGATATAATAATAACAATGACAATAATAATAATAATAATAAGTGGTTGATATGGTATCCCATTGCTATGGTATCCCAGGTGGCTGCTGTTGTGTTGCTAATAAATGGTTGATATGGTATCCCAACTGTTTGCTATGGTATCCTAGGTGGTTGCTCTGATATCCCAGGTGGCTGCTGTTGTGTTGCTAATAAATGGTTGATATGGTATCCCAACTGTTTGCTATGGTATCCTAGGTGGTTGCTCTGGTGTTGTTAGGGTGGTTGCTCTGATATCCCAGGTGGCTGCTGTTGTGTTGCTATTAAGTGGTTGATATGGTATCCCAAGTGTTTGCTTTGGCATCCCAGGTAGTTTTAATGGTGGTGTTAGGTGGTTGCTATGGCATCCCAGGTGATTGCTGTGGTATCCTAGGTGGTTGCTTTGGTGTTGTTAGGGTGGTTGCTCTGATATCTCAGGTGGCTGCTGTTGTGTTGCTAATAAATGGTTGATATGGTATCCCACATTTTTGCTATGGTATCCCAGGTGATTGCTATGGTGTTGCTTAGTGGTTGCTAAAGTGTTGCTAGGTCCTTGCTAGGCAGTTGCTAGGGTATGCCAGGTGGTCGCTATGGTGTCTCAGGTGGTTGCTCAGGTGTTGGCAAGTGGTTGCTGTGTCTTGTGATTGATTTGATGTTACCAGTGTATTTGTATCATCACACAAACTTAATGTTTTTCAGTGCAAATACGTTTCAGGACAGCATATCTCCCCTACATCTCCTAAGGTCAGCTGGTGATCTGGATGGACTACATGTTCGGGGGTCTGTGCTGGGAAGTGACGGGTGGTATTAAAACAGAAAGTGTTGATCAGAAATGGCCAGTCTACTGGAGCCAACCACTGATGACCGGCTGCGTCCGAATACATTTCTGTAACATCTGATCTGGTAGCCATGTGGATCCATATGCTTGTCAGCTCAGCAAGTAGATTTACTGAGGTTATGAGAGCCAGCTCTGCAGCAGGGAGATCCAACAGGAGAGGAAAGAAAAGTATTCGGACGTTTACTACTACACATCACAAACTGGGAGCTATGCAGCAAAACAGTGAAACGAGCGCCCCCTATTGGTGTCTATAGGTGTTTGTATCTGTTTCAAATTAATTATCTGCTCATTTTCAATAATGCACTCATACTTGGTTACCCACACAAAAATGGATCACACACACTTGTGCATGTAGAAGAAATGAGAAATGAGTGTAGGTTCAGAAAATTTCGGTTTCATTACATGGTCATCAAATATGAATGAAAATAACAGTAGAAGCACAAACAGCTCAGAGTAATACTGTTACAGGCTCCTCTAAAGGGATCTTGATGTTCAGTCCTTTAAAGCTGTTATTGCTATCATTTGACACTGGCCTGTATTGTTTTGCTCTGGTGTATGTGTGTGTGTGTGTGTGTATGTTTGCCATAATACAAATTTGTATTCATATGGCCTTTCCACATGGTGCTGACTCAGGTTCCTCTGACGGTAAAGGGCCTATAGATTGTTGGGTAATCATTCTTCTCCACACAATCCACTCAACATTTGCAGTTACTCCCTCTAACCCACTGTAGAGCTCCCTCTGCTCTCTATACTCTCAGTGGCCACTTTATCAGAAACATTAATGGTAAATATATCATCACTGTTATCCAGTGTATCTCCATATTTTGTCATTTTTTACTTTTCTCCATAATGTGATTGTTCTTTATATTGTATCAGAATATTGAGATCAATCGACCAATAGAAACGCTCCAAAATCTTTTAACATTGACTTCCATTGAAAGTTAGGAAGGTTTTTTCCTTCCCCTGCAAAGCTGCTTGCTGTCTTCGAGATGTGAGGTTTTTCTGTGCAGTAGCTACATGCAGGAGATTGTTCATCATAAAGAAGAGCTGGGCAACTATGGAAGAGCCATTAAGCATTTAAATGGTTCTTTAAGTTGATGTGGTTCCATAACCAATTTGTTACAAAAAGAAACCATGTCAATTCAGCAGTATTGCGTTAACTGTTTAGGAACTACGGCAATTTTGGCCACAGTCTTTCTATTTACACTGCCTCAAAAGTAATTGGAAAAACTAACATTAATCATAAATAGAATGACTCATTTAAATCAATGTTTTAATCATTTTAATCAGTCACTGCCAGAAGTCTGGAACCCATGGACTATGAGATGCTTTTCCAGGCCTTTACTGTAGCTATAGGAGCTCCTATCAACAGCCTCCAAACTCAAATTCAACGCCAAAGGTGTGAAAAGTACTGACACTCATTCCTCAGGTAGAAGTGAGTGGAGATACTAGGGTTTAAAAGACTTCTATAGAAGCTGAAGTAACAACTGAAGCTTTTTACTCCAGTAAAAGTAAATGTAAGAGTAAAAGTACTGGTTTCAGAACAACTTCAAGTAGAAAAGTAAAAGTAATGGAAGGAAAACAAAGACTGAAAGCTTAGGCCGCGCCACAGGGGTCTATAGTGCACTACCCCCCCTCCCCAAAAACCCATTTCTCTAAAAGTCATAATGAGGAGAATGTTCTATTAAAATGTTGATGTTAAAAATGTTGGGCTGCTCTAGGCTCCTGTTTCAGCTGCAGATCTGCCCATTGAAAATGAAGCATTTCAGTAATATCAGCTCTATTAAAGGAGCGTCTCTGTGCTCTACTGAGCATCAACATGAGCTTCATGGAGGAAAATATGAGGAGTCGTTGTCTAGAAGTTCTGTAAAGCTGCAGAAAGTCAGACTTCAGAGGCGTGTGATCAATAAGCTTTATTGGAATGTAAATGTGGGGCTTAGTCGGGACGTTTCACTGCAGCTCTCTTGAGTCTCTGCCACGGACACAGTCTTCATACTAGACTACAGACGTCTGCTGTGAGCTCACTGGAGAGTGACGGGATGTGTGCAGGTGTGATGGATCTCTTATAAACCAATAGGGAGTCAGAATGGTGTGTGTTTATACTTCTCATCCAATCAGGATCAGACTCACACTTTCCGGATGGAGAGATTTATCTGGAGAGGGTTTTTATTGATGACGAGCCTGAATGAAAACAAAGGGGAATGAAATAGGAGGAACGAGGCTGTTTAAAGTGTAAGGAGGAGAAAGTTCAGATAATTGGGGGAAAATGTGAGAAGTAGAAGTAAAAATTTGGCTGAAAAATAAATATTTGCTGCAGTAAAGTTTAGATAAGCAACATTTCTACTTAAGTAATGTAACAAAGGATTTGTACTTCATTACTTGACACCTCTGTTAAACACTTGGATAGTACCATTACTTTTAAACCTGTGAAAGTGGAGGGACAATGTAAAAGTGGCTGTAATTCCTGAGCAGTTGACGCAATTTTGTTATTAGACCTTATCTTCATCATATCATCATATCTTCATTGCCTCATTACAAATCCATGCGTTGGTGTGAAGAGGCACAATTAAAAAAAATGTGTCATTGTTCAAATTTTTATGCACCAGACTCTACATAAATAATCATGATGTTTGGCCGATCCTGTAATTTATAATGTATATGTGGTGGTTGATGTGGTGTAACAGATAACACCGCTACCTGCCACTGAGCTACCACACCACGTGGGAGACTGGGGTTCAATTCCTGGTCTGGGTGACTATGCTGCACTACACCAATAAGAGTCTTTGGGCCAGACTCCCAACACTGCACTGACCCGCCTCTGTAATACAGGTAACCTTGTAAGTCGCTCTGGATAAGAAATGTAAATGTAAATGTATCTGCTGGTAAAAAAAAACTGAGGAACTGGTAGATGATGCTGCTATGCCGAATGTTGCAATGGGTCATCTCGTGCTTCTAGCCAATAGCATCCGAAAACCCAGATAGGGATCCATTTCAGTCACAGCCATAACAAAATATCTTCTCTTCTGCTTACAGACACCAATGTATGGACTTCACTTTCAATGGGAACTAGTTCCTTTCCAATTCCAGCATGACTTTGACATCGCAGGCCGACTTCATTGCTCCTTTTATGAGCTTTTAAAGCCGTATATGATTTACCGCCTTCTTTCATTTCCTAATTATAAGCACATTCATACGGATGAATATTAATATTTATATTTGCTCCTGTCAAACTTAGTTGGGATAACATGAGGAATACTGCTTGAAAACAGTACCATGTTTTATATAAGATTGCTTTTTAATATGAAGAGCTGCATAAAAAAAAAAACATGGCACATTTCATATATTAAAACCACAGCACTAATGACAGCTTCATAAACACACACACACACACACACACACACAACAAAAGCAATAAAAGATGAGACCATGTCGAAGCACGCAAACATGGTGCATCGGCGGCGGTTTAATTAACACAAATGTGAGTCTGAGAGTGAGTAAAAAAACACAGCATAGCGCCTCTGATAGGAAGAAAGAGGCTGATATGGAATAAAGGATGATTAATGAAGTGCTCGTCCAAACGAGAACCATCAAAACCAGTATGAAAAATGAAAAGCACAGCTGAGGGTGTTCGTTCTCTCTCTTCTCTTTTGTCCTTCTAACTTTTTTTTCCCATTTGCTACTTCATTCGTTTCTTCGCTTTACAGGAGACAGAGCAAACTTTCAATGGAAGTCAATGTAAAAAAAGGGTCTTCTTGGTCATTTTGGAGCATTTTAATTGGTCCTTTGATCATAAAATTCTGCTACAATGTCAAGAACAACTGCCAGATTTACATTATGGAGAAAAGTGGATAGCGTGGCAGGGACAGCTTTATCAAGACAGTGTCAGTGTGTATGCAGATATTGCTATGAGAAGTTAATTATATTAAAAATTCAGAAATATGTGTATTTTCTCAAGAATACTGATGCTGGATTTACTTCCTGGATTATTGATTTATTGATCCTTAAATTTTTTTTTTGCTGTTTTAATCCTCCCTCCTACAATAGTGTGCAGATTAAATAAAGTTGTAAATGCATCAATTAAGGATGATCAGATAGCAGAATAAATTTAGGCATATAATTATATAAAATTAAGTCATTTGATTATATATTATTAATATATAATTATAATGAATAATATATAATATATGATAATATAATATGATATATATAATATAATTATAATTAATATATAATATATAATTATATATAATTATATCATCGCTATTCTGCCAAAATCTTGTATCTCAGTACTTCCATTTCCTTTCATTGAAAGTTCAGAAGGTTTAATTCCCACACCAATGTATAAACTAAACTAAAGGTAGTTTTTAATATGATCTAATAAGGTGTGTGAAACCTCCTTCTGCAGGCCCCCTAGTGGCCATTCAATCACTGTGACTCTATGTTGAGCTGCTAGTGAGCA
Organism: Salminus brasiliensis; assembly: GCF_030463535.1. Classification (NCBI taxonomy): domain Eukaryota; kingdom Metazoa; phylum Chordata; class Actinopteri; order Characiformes; family Bryconidae; genus Salminus; species Salminus brasiliensis. Next base: position 2,006,584 of record NC_132891.1, read on the forward strand.
TTGTGGCGTGAAAGTGGCCGAGATCAAAGGAGCACAGCTGCTGCTTTCACTATATCATAACTTCCAGCACGACACGATAAAAACAGCACTTAGATATAGGGTTTAATATTTATACAGAAGCAAAAGGCTCACTGTGGTTTTTGGCAGACTTTAAGAAACTGCTATGATGGATTGGGACTAAAAACTACAGAGAAACTCCAGTAATTAAATACACTACTGCATTACTGCATTGCTGTATCTCCCCATGCCAAACTAATCCCCTCCAAACACGGCTTTAGTCATTATCTGGATCACATATGAAGCTCGGTATGTAAAATGAGTAGTGCAGATTACCATTATACACTCTTAAGCTCATTAGTTGTTAATTGCATTGTAATTAGAATGTTATACGGCCTTTAATTTCCTACCTTTCTTTATGCAGAACAAACGCTGAAGTTCCACTTTAATTTGCTTTACAGGCCACTGGGCAGACATTTGGCTGCACCATCTGCTTCAGGCTTTCAGTTTCCTTCTCAAGGGTAAATACTCTCACAGAGAGAGAGAGAGAGAGAGAGAGAGAGAGAGAGAGAGAGAGAGAGAGAGAGAGAGAGTAAACGTAGAGAGAGCAAGAAAGAATACAGAGAGAGAGAGAGAATGAGATAGAGAGCGCAAGAAAGACAATATATAGAAAGAGAACAGAGAGAGAGAGAGAAGAATGAGATAGAGAGCGCAATAAAGACAATATATAGAGAGAGAACAGAGAGAGGGAGAGTGAGAGAGAAAATGAGATAGAGAGCGCAATAAAGAGAATTGAGAGAGAGAAAATACAGAGAGAGCTTAGAGAGATATAGAGAGAGCAAGAAAGAGAAAACAGAGAGAGAGAGAGAGAGAGAGAGAGAGAGAGAGAGAGAGAGAGAGAAGAATGAGATAGAGAGTGCAATAAAGAGAATAGAGAGAGAGAGAGAGAGAGAGAATAGAGAGAGAGAGAGAGAAGAATGAGATAGAGAGTGCAATAAAGAGAATACAGAGAGAGAGAAAATACAGAGAGAGCTTAGAGAGATATAGAGAGAGCAAGAAAGAGAAAACAGAGAGAGAGAGAGAGAGAGAGAGAGAGAGAGAGAGAGAGAGAGAAGAATGAGATAGAGAGTGCAATAAAGAGAATAGAGAGAGAGAGAGAGAGAGAGAGAGAATAGAGAGAGAGAGAGAGAAGAATGAGATAGAGAGTGCAATAAAGAGAATAGAGAGAGAGAGAGAGAGAATAGAGAGAGAGAGAAGAATGAGATAGAGAGTGCAATAAAGAGAATACAGAGAGAGAGAAAATACAGAGAGAGCTTAGAGAGATATAGAGAGAGCAAGAAAGAGAGAGAGAGAGAGCTCTTCTGAGTGCAGCTCTTTATAGACAGAGTTTATTCAGCAGTTTATCTCCAAATACACTCTTAATAATTCAGAGAGCAGTTATCCTGCATTTACAGCAACTGTGTGTGTGTGTGTGTGTGTGTGTGTGTGTGTGAGAGAGAGAGTGTTTCAGGAGAAGGACAAGTGTGGAAGAAAAGCTTCTGGAGATGAACAGACTCACACCTACGACACACAAACCTGTCCAGCACTGATCCCACTGTGGGCGCTGAACAATACAGCTCACTGAACACACTCTGCTCAGCTCAGCTCAGTTACAGATACTGCTCCTCTGCACACACACACTACACAGCTGAGTCACTGTATACAACCGACACATCGTCACACACTTACCTATTCTCATTTTAAAAGGACAATGAAGGGCATGGACATGTTGGACTCACCAGAGAGAAAACAACTGCCTCACAGTGTCACGTTTTTGTTTGTGTCTCCTTCCTTCTCTCTGCCCAAGCTCCGCCTACTCATCAATGTTCCCACACATGCCTCCCTTGTAGCCCCACCCTGTTAACTCTTTTCAGGTGTTGCTCGTTTGTGTGTGTGTATAGGTAGTGCCTTTGTTCCACCTTTACTCGTGAACTGGAAGGCAGACTACCAGCAATTTTTTGTTGACTTCTTTTTTAAATGGGTCCAGTGCCCTAATGAATGAGGCCTTAGTCAGAGATGAGGATAGTGGGTTTAAGTCCCATCTGGGTCAAATTATGCAGTGAAGTCCAAAAGATCTTTTTTTGCCTATAAGTTTTATGATTTAGCCTCACGTAAGACTGTCTGCGCTAATGGTATCAAGCAAGATTCCCATTCTAGGGTTCTTGGTTTTATTTCCAGTTGGCACAATTTTCTTACTAATTTGCAATTTGTGGGCATTGTGTACTAGATCAAATACAGTGTTGCTTGTGAACTGAAAGGGACATAGCCAGTAAGACTTCTGTGCAATTTTTTTTTTCCTTTGATATTTTAGAAAATCATTTGTGACTTCTGCCCCAGTGGCCTAATGGGTAAGGCATCAGCCTTCTGAGCTAAGAATTGTAGGTTCAAGTCCCATCTGGGTCAAATCGTGCTGGGAAATGCAGTTTTTTTGCTTATATAACGAATATTTTTGAATACCAGGGAATCCTGGTTTAGAAGTTTCTGCACTAATAGTGTAGTGGTATCATGCAAGATTCCCACTATTAAGATCTAGGATTGATTCCTGGTTGGGTAACTAAATTGTAAATCATTTACATTTACATTTATAGCATTTAGCAGACACTCTTATCCAAAGCGACTTAAAAAATGCGTTGCTATTTACCCAAGAAGTAGTGGGAATTAAAATTGAAAGGAACGTAGCTAGGAAAGTTTCTGTGCAATTTTTTGAAATTCTTTTCTTTAATATTTTAAAAAAGGCAGACAAACAATAGACCCAGTGCCCGAATGGATATGGCATCAGCCTTCAGTGCTGAGGATTATGGGTCCAAGTCCTGTCTGGGTCAAATAATGCAGGGAAATCTAAAAGATTATTTTTGATTATATTATATTATCAAATGATTTCAAATACCACGTTGCTTGTTAATTGAAATGGACATAGCCAGAGTTATGAAGTTTCTGTGCAATTTTTAAAAATGATTTTCTTTTATATTTTTAAAAAGTCTTGCAGACCCAGTGGCCTAATGGATAAGGCATCAGCGTTCGGAGTTGAGGATTGTGGGTTGGAGTTCCATCTGGGTCAAATCATGCTGGGAAATCCAGGAGCTTGTTTTTTTGCTTTTTTTTACGAATACTTTTGACTGACCAAGAAATCGGAGCAATTTTCTTACTAATTTGCAATTTGTGGGCATCGTGTACCAGAACAAATGATTTCAAATACTGATTTGCTTGTGAATTGAAATGGACATAGCCAACAACCCTTCTGCTCTATTTTGTTTCAATTTTTCCTTTGATATTTTTAAAAACGTCAGCTTGAATTTGGCCCAGTGGCCTAATGGATAAGGCGTCAGTCTTTGGAGCTGAGGATTGTAGGTTCAAGTCCCATCTGGTTCAAATCATGCTGTCAAGTACCGGAGCTTGTTTTTTGCTTTTTTTACGAATACTTTTCACTGACCCAGAAATCCTGATCTGCTGGTGACTGCGCTAATGGTGTAGTGGCATCATGCAAAATTCCCATTCTTGCGACCTGGGCACAATTTTCTTACTAATTTGCAATTTCTGGGAATCGTCTACCAGATCAAATGATTTCAAATACTGCTTTGCTTGTGAATTGAAATGTACATATCCTGCAACACTTTTTTTTTTTTTTGTTAAAATTTTTCCTTTGATATTTTAAAAAATCTTGACTAGAGTTTGGCACAGTGGCCTAATGGATAAGGCCTCAGCCATTGGAGCTGAGGATTGTGGGTTCAAGTCCCATCTGGGTCAAATTATGGTGGGAGGTACATGAGCTTGTTTTTTGCTTTTTTACGAATACTTTTGACTGACCAAGAAATCCTGATCTGCTGGTTACTGTGCTAATGGTGTAGTGGTATCATGCAAGATTCCCGGTTGGTGCAATTTTCTTACTAATTTGCAATTTGTGGGCGTCGTGTACCAGATCAAATGATCGTGGTGGGAGGTACGGGAGCTTGTTTTTTGCTTTTTTTACAAATACTTTTGACTGACCAAGAAATCCTGATCTGCAGGTTACTGTGCTAATGGTGTACTGGTATCATGCAGGATTCCCATTCTTGTGACCCGGGTTCGATTCCCGGTTGGCGCAATTTTCTTACTAATTTGCAATTTGTGGAAATCGTGTACCAGAACAATTGATTTTAAATACTGCTTTGCTTTTGAATTGAAATGTACATATCCAGCAACCCTTCTGCTCTATTTTGTTTCATTTTTTCCTTTGATATTTTTAAAAATGTCAGCTTGAGTTGGATAAGGATAAGGCTTCAGCCTTCGTAGCTGAGGATTGTGGGTTCAAGTCCCATCTGGGTCAAATCATGGTGGGAGGTACAGGAGCCTGTTTTTTTCTTTTTTTACAAATACTTTTGACTGACCAAGAAATCCTTATCGGCAGGTTACTGTGCTAATGGTGTAGTGGTATCATGCAGAATTCCCATTCTTGCGACCTGGGTTTGATTCCCGGTTGGCGCAATTTGTGGGAATCGTCTACCAGATGAAATGATTTTAAATACTGCTTTGCTTGTGAATTGAAATGAACATGTCCAGCAACACTTCTGCGCAATTTTGTTACAATTTTTTCTTTGATATTTTTTTTTAAATCTGCTTGAGTTTGGCCCAGTGGCCTAATGGGTAAGGCATTAGCCTTTGGAGCTGAGGATTGTGGGTTCAAGTCCCATCTGGGTCAAATCATGGTGGGAGGTACAGTAGCCTGTTTTTTGCTTTTTTTACAAATACTTTTGACTGACCAAGAAATCCTGATCTGCTGGTGACTGTGCCAATGGTGTAGTGTTATCATGCAGGATTCCCGTTTGGCGCAATTTTCTTACTAATTTGCAATTTGTGGGCGTCGTGTATCAGATCAAATGATTTTAAATATTGTTTTGCTTGTGAATTGAAATGTACATATCCAGCAACACTTCTGCGTAATTTTGTTGCAATTTTTCCTTTGATATTTTAAAAAATCTTTGCTTGAGTTTTGCCCAGTGTTGTAATGTATAAGGCATCAGCTGAGGATTGTGGGTTCGAGTCCCATCTGGGTCAAGTCATGCTGGAAAATGGACTGCTCTTTCCTTGCTTATGTAACGAATACGTTTGACTAATCAAGAAACCCTGATTTGCTTGCAACTGTGCTAATGGTGTAGTGGTATCATGCAAGATACCCATTCTTGTAACCAGGGTTCGGTTGGCGCAATTTTCTTACTAATTTGCAATTTGTGGGCGTCTTGTATCAGATCAAATGATTTTAAATATTGTTTTGCTTGTGAATTAAAATGTACATATCCAGCAACACTTCTGCGCAATTTTGTTACAATTTTTCCTTTGATATTTTTTAAAATCTTTGCTTGAGTTTTGCCCAGTGTTCTAGTGTATAAGGCATCAGCCTTCGGAGCTAAGGATTGTGGGTTCGAATCCCATATGGGTCAAATCATGCTGGAAAATGGACTTCTCCTTCTTTGCTTATGTAACGAATACGTCTGACTTACCAATAAACCCAGATTTACTTGCCACTGTGCTAATGGTGTAGTGGTATCATGCAAGATTCCCATTCTTGTGACCTGGGTTCGTTTCCCGGTTGGCGCAATTTTCTTACTAATTTGCAATTTGTGGGAATCGTGTACCAGAACAAATGATTTCAAATACTGCTTTGCTTGTGAATTGAAATGTACATATCCAGCAACCCTTCTGCTCTATTTTGTTTCAATTTTTCCTTTGATAGTTGTAAAAATGTCAGCTTGAGTTTGGCCCAGTGGCCTAATGGATAAGGCGTCAGCCTTCGAAGCTGAGGATTGTGGGTTCGAGTCCCATCTGGGTCAAATCATGGTGGGAGGTACAGGAGCCTGTTTTTTGCTTTATTTACAAATACTTTTGCCTGACCAAGAAATCCAGATCAGCCAGGCACTGTGCTAATGGTGTAGTGGTATCATGCAGGATTCCCATTCTTGCGACCTGGGTTTGATTCCCGGTTGGCACAATTTTCTTACTAATTTGCAATTTGTGGGAATCGTCTACCAGATGAAATGATTTTAAATACTGCTTTGCTTGTGAATTGAAATGAACATGTCCAGCAACACTTCTGCTCTATTTTGTTACAATTTTTACTTTGATATTTTAAAAAAACTCTGCTTGCTCTTGGCCCAGTGGCCTAATGGATAAGGCATCAGCCTTCGGAGCTGAGGATTGTGGGTTCAAGTACCATCTGGGTCAAATCATGGTGGGAGGTGCAAGAGCTTGTTTTTTTGCTTTTTTTACGAATACTTTTGACTGACCAAGAAATCCTGATCTGCTGTTGCCTGCGCTAATGTTGTAGTGGTATCATGCAGGATTCCCGTTCTGGTGACCAGCGTTCGATTCCTGGTTGACGCAACTTTCTTACTAATTTGCAATTTGTGGGAATCGTGTATCAGATCAAATGATTTTAAATATTGTTTTGCTTGTGAATTGAAATGTACACATCCAGCAACACTTCTGCGCAATTTTGTAAAAATTTTTCTTTTGATATTTTTAAAAATCTTTGCTTGAGTTTTGCCCAGCGTTCTAATGTATAAGGCATCGGCCTTCGCAGCTGAGGATTGTGGGTTCGAGTCCCATCTGGGTCAAATCATGGTGGGAGGTACATGAGCCTGTTTTTTGCTTTATTTACAAATACTTTTGACTGACCAAGAAATCCTGATCAGCAGGTTACTGTGCTAACGTTGTAGTGGTATCATGCAGGATTCCCATTCTTGCGACCTGGGTTTGATTCCCAGTTGGCACAATTTTCTTACTAATTTGCAATTTGTGGGAATCGTCTACCAGATGAAATGATTTTGAATACTGCTTTGCTTGTGAATTGAAATGAACATATCCAGCAACACTTCTGCGCAATTTTGTTAAAATTTTTCCTTTGATATTTTTAAAAAACTCTTATTGAGTTTGGCCCAGTGGCCTAATGGATAAAGCATCAGCCTTCGGAGTTGAGGATTGTGGGTTTGAGTCCCATCTGGGTCAATCCATGGTGGGAGGTACAAGGGCTTGTTTTTTTGCTTTTTTTTACGAATACTTTTGATTGACCAAGAAATCCTGATCTCCTGGTGACTGCGCTAATGGTTTAGTGGTATCATGCAGGATTCCCATTCTTGTGACCCTGGTTTGATTCCCGTTTGGCGCAATTTTCTTACTAATTTGCAATTTGTGGGTGTCGTGTATCAGATCAAATGATTTTAAATATTGTTTTGCTTGTGAATTGAAATGTACATATCCAGCAACACTTCTGCGCAATTTTGTTACAATTTTTCCTTTGATATTTTTAAAAATCTTTGCTTGAGTTTTGCCCAGTGTTCTAATGTATAAGGCATCAGCCTTTGCAGCTGAGGATTGTGGGTTCGATTCCCATCTGGGTCAAGTCATGCTGGAAAATGGACTTCTCCTTCTTTGCTTATGTAACGAATACGTCTGACTTACCAATAAACCCTGATTTTCTTGCCACTGCGCTAATGGTGTAGTGGTATCATGCAAGATTCCCATTCTTGTGACCCAGGTTCGATTCCTGGTTGGTGCAACTTTGTTACTAATTTGCAATTTGTGGGAATCGTGTATCAGATCAAATGATTTTAAATATTGTTTTGCTTGTGAATTGAAATGTACATATCCAGCAACACTTCTGCGCAATTTTGTTACAATTTTTCCTTTGATATTTTTTAAAATCTTTGCTTGAGTTTTGCCCAGTGTTCTAGTGTATAAGGCATCAGCCTTCGGAGCTGAGGATTGTGGGTTCGAATCCCATCTGGGTCAAATCATGCTGGAAAATGGACTTCTCCTTCTTTGCTTATGTAACGAATACGTCTGACTTACCAATAAACCCTGATTTACTTGCCACTGTGCTAATGGTGTAGTGGTATCATGCAAGATTCCCATTCTTGTGACCCGGGTTTGATTCCCAGTTGGCGCAATTTTCTTACTAATTTGCAATTTGTGGGAATCGTGTACCAGAACAAATGATTTCAAATACTGCTTTGCTTGTGAATTGAAATGTACATATCCAGCAACCCTTCTGCTCTATTTTGTTTCAATTTTTCCTTTGATATTTTTAAAAATGTCAGCTTGAGTTTGGCCCAGTGGCCTAATGGATAAGGCATCAGCCTTCGGAGCTGAGGATTGTGGGTTCGAGTCCCATCTGGGTCAATCCATGGTGGAAGGTACAAGAGCTTGTTTTTTTTGCTTTTTTTTACGAATACTTTTGATTGACCAAGAAATCCTGATCTCCTGGTGACTGCGCTAATGGTTTAGTGGTATCATGCAGGATTCCCATTCTTGTGTTTCTTACTAATTTGCAATTTGTGGGTGTCGTATATCAGATCAAATGATTTTAAATATTGTTTTGCTTGTGAATTGAAATGTACATATCCAGCGACCCTTCTGCTCTATTTTGTTTCAATTTTTCATTTGATATTTTTAAAAATCTTTGCTTGAGTTTTGCCCAGTGTTCTATTGTATAAGGCATCAGCCTTTGCAGCTGAGGATTGTGGGTTCGATTCCCATCTGGGTCAAGTCATGCTGGAAAATGGACTTCTCCTTCTTTGCTTATGTAACGAATACGTCTGACTTACCAATAAACCCTGATTTACTTGCCACTGCGCTAATGGTGTAGTGGTATCATGCAAGATTCCCATTCTTGCGACCCAGGTTCGATTCCTGGTTGGTGCAACTTGTTACTAATTTGCAATTTGTGGGAATCGTGTAATCAGATCAAATGATTTTAAATATCAATAATCAATATCCAATCCAATACCCCCTCCCCCCCAACATCTCCCTAAATATAATATCCAGCAACACTTCTGCGCAATTTTGTTACAATTTTTCCTTTGATATTTTTAAAACTTTGACTTTGCTCAGTTTTGCCAGTGTTCTAGTGAATAAGGCATCAGCCTTCGGAGCTGAGGATTGTGGGTTCGAATCCCAATGGGTCAAATCATGCCTGGAAAACTCTCCTCTTGCTATGTACGAATCGTCTGCGAATACCTCTTAACCATAAACCCTGATTACTTGCCACTGTGCTAATGTGTAGTGGTATCATGCAAGATTCCCATTCTTGTGACCCGGGTTTGATTCCCGGTTGGCGCAATTTTCTTACTAATTTGCAATTTGTGGGAATCGTGTACCAGAACAAATGATTTCAAATACTGCTTTGCTTGTGAATTGAAATGTACATATCCAGCAACCCTTCTGCTCTATTTTGTTTCAATTTTTCCTTTGATATTTTTAAAAATGTCAGCTTGAGTTTGGCCCAGTGTCCTAATGGATAAGGCATCAGCCTTCGGAGCTGAGGATTGTGGGTTCGAGTCCCATCTGGGTCAAATCATGGTGGGAGGTACAGGAGCCTGTTTTTTGCTTTATATACAAATACTTTTGACTGACCAAGAAATCCTGGTCAGCCGGGCACTGTGCTAATGGTGTAGTGGTATCATGCAGGATTCCCGGTTGGCACAATTTTCTTACTAATTTGCAATTTGTGGGAATCGTCTACCAGATGAAATGATTTTAAATACTGCTTTGCTTGTGAATTGAAATGAACATATCCAGCAACACTTCTGCGAAATTTTGTTACAATTTTTCCTTTGATATTTTAAAAAAACTCTGCTTGAGTTTGGCCCAGTGGCCTAATGGATAAGGCATCAGCCTTCGGAGCTGAGGATTGTGAGTTCGAGTCCCATCTGGGTCAAATCATGGTGGGAGGTACAAGAGCTTGCTTTTTTGCTTTTTTTTTACGAATACTTTTGACTGACCAAGAAATCCTGATCTGCTGTTGACTGCGCTAATGATGTAGTGGTATCATGCAGGATTCCAGTTCTTGTGACCTGGGTTCGATTCCTGGTTGGCGCAACTTTCTTACTAATTTGCAATTGGTGGGAATCGTGTACCAGAACAAATGATTTCAAATACTGCTTTGCTTGTGAATTGAAAAGTACATATCCAGCAACCCTTCTGCTCTATTTTGTTTCAATTTTTCCTTTGATATTTTTAAAAATGTCAGCTTGAGTTTGGCCCAGTGGCCTAATGGATAAGGCATCAGCCTTCGGAGCTGAGGATTGTGGGTTTGAGTCCCATCTGGGTCAAATCATGGTGGGAGGTACAAGGGCTTGTTTTTTTGCTTTTTTTTACAAATACTTTTGATTGACCAAGAAATCCTGATCTCCTGGTGACTGCGCTAATGCTGTAGTGGTATCATGCAAGATTCCCATTTTTGTGACCCTGGTTTGATTCCCGTTTGGCGCAATTTTCTTACTAATTTGCAATTTGTGGGTGTCGTGTATCAGATCAAATGATTTTAAATATTGTTTTGCTTGTGAATTGAAATGTACATATCCAGCAACACTTCTGGGCAATTTTGTTACAATTTTTCATTTGATATTTTAAAAAATCTTTGCTTGAGTTTTGCCCAGTATTCTAATGTATAAGGCATCAGCCTTTGCAGCTGAGGATTGTGGGTTCGATTCCCATCTGGGTCAAGTCATGCTGGAAAATGGACTTCTTCTTTGCTTATGTAACGAATACGTCTGACTTACCAATAAAGCCTGACTTACTTGCCACTGCGCTAATGGTGTAGTGGTATCATGCAGGATTCCTATTCTTGCGACCTGGGTTTGATTCCCGGTTGGCACAATTTTCTTACTAATTTGCAATTTGTGGGAATCGTCTACCAGATGAAATAATTTTAAATACTGCTTTGCTTGTGAATTGAAATGAACATATCCAGCAACACTTCTGCGCAAATTTGTTACAATTTTTCCTTTGATATTTTTAAAAAACTCTTATTGAGTTTGGCCCAGTGGCCTAATGTATAAGGCATCAGCCTTCGGAGCTGAGGATTGTGGGTTTGAGTCCCCTCTGGGTCAAATCATGGTGGGAGGTACAAGGGCTTGTTTTTTTGCTTTTTTTTACAAATACTTTTGATTGACCAAGAAATCCTGATCTCCTGGTGACTGCGCTAATGCTGTAGTGGTATCATGCAAGATTCCCATTCTTGTGACCCTGGTTTGATTCCTGTTTGGCGCAATTTTCTTACTAATTTGCAATTTGTGGGTGTCGTATATCAGATCAAATGATTTTAAATATTGTTTTGCTTGTGAATTGAAATGTACATATCCAGCAACACTTCTGCGCAATTTTGTTACAATTTTTCATTTGATATTTTTAAAAATCTTTGCTTGAGTTTTGCCCAGTGTTCTAGTGTATAAGGCATCAGCCTTCGGAGCTGAGGATTGTGGGTTCGAATCCCATCTAGGTCAAATCATGCTGGAAAATGGACTTCTCCTTCTTTGCTTATGTAACGAATACGTCTGACTTACCAATAAACCCTGATTTATTTGCCACTGCGCTAATGGTGTAGTGGTATCATGCAAGATTCCCATTCTTGTGACCCGGGTTTGATTCCCAGTTGGCGCAATTTTCTTACTAATTTGCAATTTGTGGGAATCGTGTACCAGAACAAATGATTTCAAATACTGCTTTGCTTGTGAATTGAAATGTACATATCCAGCAACCCTTCTGCTCTATTTTGTTTCAATTTTTCCTTTGATAGTTTTAAAAATGTCAGCTTGAGTTTGGCCCAGTGTCCTAATGGATAAGGCATCAGCCTTCGGAGCTGAGGATTGTGGGTTCGAGTCCCATCTGGGTCAAATCATGGTGGGAGGTACAAGAGCTTGTTTTTTTGCTTTTTTTTACGAATACTTTTGATTGACCAAGAAATCCTGATCTTCTGGTTACTGCGCTAATGCTGTAGTGGTATCATGCAGGATTCCCATTCTTGCGACCTGGGTTTGATTCCCGGTTGGCACAATTTTCTTACTAATTTGCAATTTGTGGGAATCGTCTACCAGATGAAATGATTTTAAATACTGCTTTGCTTGTGAATTGAAATGAACATATCCAGCAACACTTCTGCGCAAGTTTGTTACAATTTTTCCTTTGATATTTTTAAAAAACTCTTATTGAGTTTGGCCCAGTGGCCTAATGGATAAGGCATCAGCCTTCGGAGCTGAGGATTGTGGGTTTGCGTCCCATCTGGGTCAAATCATGGTGGGAGGTACAAGGGCTTGTTTTTTTGCTTTTTTTTACAAATACTTTTGATTGACCAAGAAATCCTGATCTCCTGGTGACTGCGCTAATGCTGTAGTGGTATCATGCAAGATTCCCATTCTTGTGACCCTGGTTTGATTCCCGTTTGGCGCAATTTTCTTACTAATTTGCAATTTGTGGGTGTCGTGTATCAGATCAAATGATTTTAAATATTGTTTTGCTTGTGAATTGAAATGTACATATCCAGCAACACTTCTGCGCAATTTTGTTACAATTTTTCATTTGATATTTTAAAAAATCTTTGCTTGAGTTTTGCCCAGTGTTCTAATGTATAAGGCATCAGCCTTTGCAGCTGAGGATTGTGGGTTCGATTCCCATCTGGGTCAAGTCATGCTGGAAAATGGACTTCTTCTTTGCTTATGTAACGAATACGTCTGACTTACCAATAAAGCCTGACTTACTTGCCACTGCGCTAATGGTGTAGTGGTATCATGCAAGATTCCCATTCTTGTGACATTTTGTGGGAATCGTGTACCAGAACAAATGATTTCAAATACTGCTTTGCTTGTGAATTGATATGTACATATCCAGCAACCCTTTTGCTCTATTTTGTTTCAATTTTTCCTTTGATAGTTTTAAAAATGTCAGCTTGAGTTTGGCCCAGTGGCCTAATGGATAAGGCATCAGCCTTCGGAGCTGAGGATTGTGGGTTCGAGTCCCATCTGGGTCAAATCATGGTGGGAGGTACAGGAGCCTGTTTTTTGCTTTATTTACAAATACTTTTGACTGACCAAGAAATCCTGGTCAACCAAGCACTGTGCTAATGGTGTAGTGGTATCATGCAGGATTCCCATTCTTGCGACCTGGGTTTGATTCCAGGTTGGCACGATTTTCTTACTAATTTGCAATTTGTGGGAATCGTCTACCAGATGAAATGATTTTAAATACTGCTTTGCTTGTGAATTGAAATGAACATATCCAGCAACACTTCTGCGAAATTTTGTTACAATTTTTCCTTTGATATTTTAAAAAAACTCTGCTTGAGTTTGGCCCAGTGGCCTAATGGATAAGGCATCAGCCTTCGGAGCTGAGGATTGTGGGTTCGAGTCCCATCTGGGTCAAATCATGGTGGGAAGTACAAGAGCTTGTTTTTTTGCTTTTTTTTTACGAATACTTTTGATTGACCAAGAAATCCTGATCTCCTGGTTACTGCGCTAATGCTGTAGTGGTATCATGCAGGATTCCCATTCTTGCGACCTGGGTTTGATTCCTGGTTGGCACAATTTTCTTACTAATTTGCAATTTGTGGGAATCGTCTACCAGATGAAATGATTTTAAATACTGCTTTGCTTGTGAATTGAAATGAACATATCCAGCAACACTTCTGCGAAATTTTGTTACAATTTTTCCTTTGATATTGTTAAAAAACTCTTATTGAGTTTGGCACAGTGGCCTAATGGATAAGGCATCAGCCTTCGGAGCTGAGGATTGTGGGTTCGAGTCCCATCTGGGTCAAATCATGGTGGGAGGTACAAGAGCTTGTTTTTTTGCTTTTTTTTACAAATACTTTTGATTGACCAAGATATCCTGATCTCCTGGTGACTGCGCTAATGCTGTAGTGGTATCATGCAAGATTCCCATTCTTGTGACCCTGGTTTGATTCCCGTTTGGCGCAATTTTCTTACTAATTTGCAATTTGTGGGTGTCGTATATCAGATCAAATGATTTTAAATATTGTTTTGCTTGTGAATTGAAATGTACATATCCAGCAACACTTCTGCGCAATTTTGTTACAATTTTTCATTTGATATTTTTAAAAATCTTTGCTTGAGTTTTGCCCAGTGTTCTAATGTATAAGGCATCAGCCTTTGCAGCTGAGGATTGTGGGTTCGATTCCCATCTGGGTCAAGTCATGCTGGAAAATGGACTTCTCCTTCTTTGCTTATGTAACGAATACGTCTGACTTACCAATAAAGCCTGACTTACTTGCCACTGCGCTAATGGTGTAGTGGTATCATGCAAGATTCCCATTCTTGTGACCCAGGTTCGATTCCTGGTTGGCGCAACTTTGTTACTAATTTGCAATTTGTGGGAATCGTGTATCAGATCAAATGATTTTAAATATTGTTTTGCTTGTGAATTGAAATGTACATATCCAGCAACACTTCTGCGCAATTTTGTTACAATTTTTCCTTTGATATTTTTTAAAATCTTTGCTTGAGTTTGGCCCAGTGGCCTAATGGATAAGGCATCAGCCTTCGGAGCTGAGGATTGTGGGTTCAAGTCCCATCTGGGTCAAATCATGGTGGGAGGTACAGGAGCCTGTTTTTTTCTTTATTTACAAATACTTTTGACTGACCAAGAAATCCTGGTCAGCCGGGCACTGTGCTAATGGTGTAGTGGTATCATGCAGGATTCCCATTCTTGCGACCTGGGTTTGATTCCAGGTTGGCACAATTTTCTTACTAATTTGCAATTTGTGGGAATCGTCTACCAGATGAAATGATTTTAAATACTGCTTTGCTTGTGAATTGAAATGAACATATCCAGCAACACTTCTGCGAAATTTTGTTACAATTTTTCCTTTGATATTTTAAAAAAACTCTGCTTGAGTTTGGCCCAGTGGCCTAATGGATAAGGCATCAGCCTTCGGAGCTGAGGATTGTGGGTTCGAGTCCCATCTGGGTCAAATCATGGTGGGAAGTACAAGAGCTTGTTTTTTTGCTTTTTTTTTACGAATACTTTTGATTGACCAAGAAATCCTGATCTCCTGGTTACTGCGCTAATGCTGTAGTGGTATCATGCAGGATTCCCATTCTTGCGACCTGGGTTTGATTCCTGGTTGGCACAATTTTCTTACTAATTTGCAATTTGTGGGAATCGTCTACCAGATGAAATGATTTTAAATACTGCTTTGCTTGTGAATTGAAATGAACATATCCAGCAACACTTCTGCGAAATTTTGTTACAATTTTTCCTTTGATATTGTTAAAAAACTCTTATTGAGTTTGGCACAGTGGCCTAATGGATAAGGCATCAGCCTTCGGAGCTGAGGATTGTGGGTTCGAGTCCCATCTGGGTCAAATCATGGTGGGAGGTACAAGAGCTTGTTTTTTTGCTTTTTTTACAAATACTTTTGATTGACCAAGATATCCTGATCTCCTGGTGACTGCGCTAATGCTGTAGTGGTATCATGCAAGATTCCCATTCTTGTGACCCTGGTTTGATTCCCGTTTGGCGCAATTTTCTTACTAATTTGCAATTTGTGGGTGTCGTGTATCAGATCAAATGATTTTAAATATTGTTTTGCTTGTGAATTGAAATGTACATATCCAGCAACACTTCTGCGCAATTTTGTTACAATTTTTCATTTGATATTTTTAAAAATCTTTGCTTGAGTTTTGCCCAGTGTTCTAATGTATAAGGCATCAGCCTTTGCAGCTGAGGATTGTGGGTTCGATTCCCATCTGGGTCAAGTCATGCTGGAAAATGGACTTCTCCTTCTTTGCTTATGTAACGAATACGTCTGACTTACCAATAAAGCCTGACTTACTTGCCACGGCGCTAATGGTGTAGTGGTATCTTGCAAGATTCCCATTCTTGTGACCCGGGTTCGATTCCCGGTTGGCGCAATTTTCTTACTAATTTGCAATTTGTGGGAATCGTGTACCAGAACAAATGATTTCAAATACTGCTTTGCTTGTGAATTGAAATGTACATATCCAGCAACCCTTCTGCTCTATTTTGTTTCATTTTTTCCTTTGATATTTTTAAAAATGTCAGCTTGAGTTTAGCCCAGTGGCCTAATGGATAAGGCATCAGCCTTCGGAGCTGAGGATTGTGGGTTCGAGTCCCATCTTGGTCAAATCATGGTGGGAGGTACAGGAGCCTGTTTTTTGCTTTATTTACAAATACTTTTGACTGACCAAGAAATCCTGGTCAGCCGGGCACTGTGCTAATGGTGTAGTGGTATCATGCAGGATTCCCATTCTTGCGACCTGGGTTTGATTTCCGGTTGGCACAATTTTCTTACTAATTTGCAATTTGTGGGAATCGTCTACCAGATGAAATGATTTTAAATACTGCTTTGCTTGTGAATTGAAATGAACATATCCAGCAACACTTCTGCGCAATTTTGTTACAATTTTTCCTTTGATATTTTAAAAAAACTCTGCTTGAGTTTGGCCCAGTGGCCTAATGGATAAGGCATCAGCCTTCGGAGCTGAGGATTGTGGGTTCGAGTCCCATCTGGGTCAAATCATGGTGGGAGGTACAAGAGCTTGTTTTTTTGCTTTTTTTTTACGAATACTTTTGATTGACCAAGAAATCCTGATCTCCTGGTGACTGCGCTAATGCTGTAGTGGTATCATGCAAGATTCCCATTCTTGCGACCTGGGTTTGATTCTCGGTTGGCACAATTTTCTTACTAATTTGCAATTTGTGGGAATCGTCTACCAGATGAAATGATTTTAAATACTGCTTTGCTTGTGAATTGAAATGAACATATCCAGCAACACTTCTGCGCAAATTTGTTACAATTTTTCCTTTGATATTTTTAAAAAACTCTTATTGAGTTTGGCCCAGTGGCCTAATGTATAAGGCATCAACCTTCGGAGCTGAGGATTGTGGGTTCGAGTCCCCTCTGGGTCAAATCATGGTGGGAGGTACAAGGGCTTGTTTTTTTGCTTTTTTTTACAAATACTTTTGATTGACCAAGAAATCCTGATCTCCTGGTGACTGCGCTAATGCTGTAGTGGTATCATGCAAGATTCCCATTCTTGTGACCCTGGTTTGATTCCTGTTTGGCGCAATTTTCTTACTAATTTGCAATTTGTGGGTGTCGTATATCAGATCAAATGATTTTAAATATTGTTTTGCTTGTGAATTGAAATGTACATATCCAGCAACACTTCTGCGCAATTTTGTTACAATTTTTCATTTGATATTTTTAAAAATCTTTGCTTGAGTTTTGCCCAGTGTTCTAATGTATAAGGCATCAGCCTTTGCAGCTGAGGATTGTGGGTTCGATTCCCATCTGGGTCAAGTCATGCTGGAAAATGGACTTCTCCTTCTTTGCTTATGTAACGAATACGTCTGACTTACCAATAAAGCCTGACTTACTTGTCACTACGCTAATGGTGTAGTGGTATCATGCAAGATTCCCATTCTTGTGACCCAGGTTCGATTCCTGGTTGGCGCAACTTTGTTACTAATTTGCAATTTGTGGGAATCGTGTATCAGATCAAATGATTTTAAATATTGTTTTGCTTGTGAATTGAAATGTACATATCCAGCAACACTTCTGCGCAATTTTGTTACAATTTTTCCTTTGATATTTTTAAAAATCTTTGCTTGAGTTTTGCCCAGTGTTCTAGTGTATAAGGCATCAGCCTTCGGAGCTGAGGATTGTGGGTTCGAATCCCATCTGGGTCAAATCATGCTGGAAAATGGACTTCTCCTTCTTCGCTTATGTAACGAATATGTCTGACTTACCAATAAACCCTGATTTACTTGCCACTGCGCTAATGGTGTAGTGGTATCATGCAAGATTCCCATTCTTGTGACCCGGGTTCGATTCCCGGTTGGCGCAATTTTCTTGTTATTTTGCAATTTGTGGGAATCGTGTACCAGAACAAATGATTTCAAATACTGCTTTGCTTGTGAATTGAAATGTACATATCCAGCAACCCTTCTGCTCTATTTTGTTTCAATTTTTCCTTTGATAGTTTTAAAAATGTCAGCTTGAGTTTGGCCCAGTGGCCTAATGGATAAGGCATCAGCCTTCGGAGCTGAGGATTGTGGGTTCGAGTCCCATCTGGGTCAAATCATGGTGGGAGGTACAAGAGCTTGTTTTTTTGCTTTTTTTTACGAATACTTTTGATTGACCAAGAAATCCTGATCTCCTGGTGACTGCGCTAATGCTGTAGTGGTATCATGCAAGATTCCCATTCTTGTGACCCTGGTTTGATTCCCGTTTGGCGCAATTTTCTTACTAATTTGCAATTTGTGGGTGTCGTATATCAGATCAAATGATTTTAAATATTGTTTTGCTTGTGAATTGAAATGTACATATCCAGCAACACTTCTGCGCAATTTTGTTACAATTTTTACTTTGATATTTTTAAAAATCTTTGCTTGAGTTTTGCCCAGTGTTCTAGTGTATAAGGCATCAGCCTTCGGAGCTGAGGATTGTGGGTTCGAATCCCATCTGGGTCAAATCATGCTGGAAAATGGACTTCTCCTTCTTCGCTTATGTAACGAATACGTCTGACTTACCAATAAACCCTGATTTACTTGCCACTGCGCTAATGGTGTAGTGGTATCATGCAAGATTCCCATTCTTGTGACCCGGGTTCGATTCCCGGTTGGCGCAATTTTCTTGTTATTTTGCATTTTGTGGGAATCGTGTACCAGAACAAATGATTTCAAATACTGCTTTGCTTGTGAATTGAAATGTACATATCCAGCAACCCTTCTGCTCTATTTTGTTTCAATTTTTCCTTTGATAGTTTTAAAAATGTCAGCTTGAGTTTGGCCCAGTGGCCTAATGGATAAGGCATCAGCCTTCGGACCTGAGGATTGTGGGTTCGAGTCCCATCTGGGTCAAATCATGGTGGGAGGTACAGGAGCCTGTTTTTTGCTTTATTTACAAATACTTTTGACTGACCAAGAAATCCTGGTCAGCCGGGCACTGTGCTAATGGTGTAGTGGTATCATGCAGGATTCCCATTCTTGCGACCTTGGTTTGATTCCCGGTTGGCACAATTTTCTTACTAATTTGCAATTTGTGGGAATCGTCTACCAGATGAAATGATTTTAAATACTGCTTTGCTTGTGAATTGAAATGAACATATCCAGCAACACTTCTGCGAAATTTTGTTACAATTTTTCCTTTGATATTTTAAAAAAACTCTGCTTGAGTTTGGCCCAGTGGCCTAATGGATAAGGCATCAGCCTTCGGAGCTGAGGATTGTGGGTTCAAGTCCCATCTGGGTCAAATCATGGTGGGAGGTACAAGAGCTTGTTTTTTTGCTTTTTTTTACGAATACTTTTGATTGACCAAGAAATCCTGATCTCCTGGTGACTGCGCTAATGCTGTAGTGGTATCATGCAAGATTCCCATTCTTGTGACCCTGGTTTGATTCCTGGTTGGTGCAGCTTTGTTACTAATTTGCAATTTGTGGGAATCGTGTATCAGATCAAATGATTTTAAATATTGTTTTGCTTTTGAATTGAAATGTACATATCCAGCAACACTTCTGCGCAATTTTGTTACAATTTTTCCTTTGATATTTTTAAAAATCTTTGCTTGAGTTTTGCCCAGTGTTCTAATGTATAAGGCATCAGCCTTCGGAGCTGAGGATTGTGGGTTCGAATCCCATCTGGGTCAAATCATGCTGGAAAATGGACTTCTCCTTCTTTGCTTATGTAACGAATACGTCTGACTTACCAATAAACCCTGATGTACTTGCCACTGCGCTAATGGTGTAGTGGTATCATGAAAGATTCCCATTCTTGTGACCTGGGTTCGATTCCCGGTTGGAGCAATTTTCTTACTAATTTGCAATTTGTGGGAATCGTGTACCAGAACAAATGATTTCAAATACTGCTTTGCTTGTGAATTGAAATGTACATATCCAGCAACCCTTCTGCTCTATTTTGTTTCATTTTTTCCTTTGATATTTTTAAAAATGTCAGCTTGAGTTTGGCCCAGTGGCCTAATGGATAAGGCATCAGCCTTCAGAGCTGAGGATTGTGGGTTCGAGTCCCATCTGGGTCAAATCATGGTAGGAGGTACGAGAGCTTGTTTTTTTGCTTTTTTTTACGAATACTTTTGATTGACCAAGAAATCCTGATCTCCTGGTTACTGCGCTAATGCTGTAGTGGTATCATGCAGGATTCCCATTTTTGCGACCTGGGTTTGATTCCCGGTTGGCACAATTTTCTTACTAATTTGCAATTTGTGGGAATCGTCTACCAGATGAAATGATTTTAAATACTGCTTTGCTTGTGAATTGAAATGAACATATCCAGCAACACTTCTGCGCAAATTTGTTACAATTTTTCCTTTGATATTTTTAAAAAACTCTTATTGAGTTTGGCCCAGTGGCCTAATGTATAAGGCATCAGCCTTCGGAGCTGAGGATTGTGGGTTCGAGTCCCCTCTGGGTCAAATCATGGTGGGAGGTACAAGGGCTTGTTTTTTTGCTTTTTTTTACAAATACTTTTGATTGACCAAGAAATCCTGATCTCCTGGTGACTGCGCTAATGCTGTAGTGGTATCATGCAAGATTCCCATTCTTGTGACCCTGGTTTGATTCCTGTTTGGCGCAATTTTCTTACTAATTTGCAATTTGTGGGTGTCGTATATCAGATCAAATGATTTTAAATATTGTTTTGCTTGTGAATTGAAATGTACATATCCAGCAACACTTCTGCGCAATTTTGTTACAATTTTTCATTTGATATTTTTAAAAATCTTTGCTTGAGTTTTGCCCAGTGTTCTAATGTATAAGGCATCAGCCTTTGCAGCTGAGGATTGTGGGTTCGATTCCCATCTGGGTCAAGTCATGCTGGAAAATGGACTTCTCCTTCTTTGCTTATGTAACGAATACGTCTGACTTACCAATAAAGCCTGACTTACTTGTCACTAAGCTAATGGTGTAGTGGTATCATGCAAGATTCCCATTCTTGTGACCCAGGTTCGATTCCTGGTTGGCGCAACTTTGTTACTATTTTGCAATTTGTGGGAATCGTGTATCAGATCAAATGATTTTAAATATTGTTTTGCTTGTGAATTGAAATGTACATATCCAGCAACACTTCTGCGCAATTTTGTTTCAATTTTTCCTTTGATATTTTTAAAAATCTTTGCTTGAGTTTTGCCCAGTGTTCTAGTGTATAAGGCATCAGCCTTCGGAGCTGAGGATTGTGGGTTCGAATCCCATCTGGGTCAAATCATGCTGGAAAATGGACTTCTCCTTCTTCGCTTATGTAACGAATATGTCTGACTTACCAATAAACCCTGATTTACTTGCCACTGCGCTAATGGTGTAGTGGTGTCATGCAAGATTCCCATTCTTGTGACCCGGGTTCGATTCCCGGTTGGCGCAATTTTCTTGTTATTTTGCAATTTGTGGGAATCGTGTACCAGAACAAATGATTTCAAATACTGCTTTGCTTGTGAATTGAAATGTACATATCCGGCAACCCTTCTGCTCTATTTTGTTTCAATTTTTCCTTTGATAGTTTTAAAAATATCAGCTTGAGTTTGGCCCAGTGGCCTAATGGATAAGGCATCAGCCTTCGGAGCTGAGGATTGTGGGTTCGAGTCCCATCTGGGTCAAATCATGGTGGGAGGTACAAGAGCTTGTTTTTTTGCTTTTTTTTACGAATACTTTTGATTGACCAAGAAATCCTGATCTCCTGGTGACTGCGCTAATGCTGTAGTGGTATCATGCAAGATTCCCATTCTTGTGACCCTGGTTTGATTCCCGTTTGGCGCAATTTTCTTACTAATTTGCAATTTGTGGGTGTCGTATATCAGATCAAATGATTTTAAATATTGTTTTGCTTGTGAATTGAAATGTACATATCCAGCAACACTTCTGCGCAATTTTGTTACAATTTTTCCTTTGATATTTTTAAAAATCTTTGCTTGAGTTTTGCCCAGTGTTCTAGTGTATAAGGCATCAGCCTTCGGAGCTGAGGATTGTGGGTTCGAATCCCATCTGGGTCAAATCATGCTGGAAAATGGACTTCTCCTTCTTCGCTTATGTAACGAATACGTCTGACTTACCAATAAACCCTGATTTACTTGCCACTGCGCTAATGGTGTAGTGGTATCATGCAAGATTCCCATTCTTGTGACCCGGGTTCGATTCCCGGTTGGCGCAATTTTCTTGTTATTTTGCAATTTGTGGGAATCGTGTACCAGAACAAATGATTTCAAATACTGCTTTGCTTGTGAATTGAAATGTACATATCCAGCAACCCTTCTGCTCTATTTTGTTTCAATTTTTCCTTTGATAGTTTTAAAAATGTCAGCTTGAGTTTGGCCCAGTGGCCTAATGGATAAGGCATCAGCCTTCGGAGCTGAGGATTGTGGGTTCGAGTCCCATCTGGGTCAAATCATGGTGGGAGGTACAGGAGCCTGTTTTTTGCTTTATTTACAAATACTTTTGACTGACCAAGAAATCCTGGTCAGCCGGGCACTGTGCTAATGGTGTAGTGGTATCATGCAGGATTCCCATTCTTGCGACCTGGGTTTGATTCCCGGTTGGCACAATTTTCTTACTAATTTGCAATTTGTGGGAATCGTCTACCAGATGAAATGATTTTAAATACTGCTTTGCTTGTGAATTGAAATGAACATATCCAGCAACACTTCTGCGCAAATTTGTTACAATTTTTCCTTTGATATTTTTAAAAAACTCTTATTGAGTTTGGCCCAGTGGCCTAATGTATAAGGCATCAGCCTTCGGAGCTGAGGATTGTGGGTTCGAGTCCCCTCTGGGTCAAATCATGGTGGGAGGTACAAGGGCTTGTTTTTTTGCTTTTTTTTACAAATACTTTTGATTGACCAAGAAATCCTGATCTCCTGGTGACTGCGCTAATGCTGTAGTGGTATCATGCAAGATTCCCATTCTTGTGACCCTGGTTTGATTCCTGTTTGGGGCAATTTTCTTACTAATTTGCAATTTGTGGGTGTCGTATATCAGATCAAATGATTTTAAATATTGTTTTGCTTGTGAATTGAAATGTACATATCCAGCAACACTTCTGCGCAATTTTGTTACAATTTTTCATTTGATATTTTTAAAAATCTTTGCTTGAGTTTTGCCCAGTGTTCTAATGTATAAGGCATCAGCCTTTGCAGCTGAGGATTGTGGGTTCGAATCCCATCTGGGTCAAGTCATGCTGGAAAATGGACTTCTCCTTCTTTGCTTATGTAACGAATACGTCTGACTTACCAATAAAGCCTGACTTACTTGTCACTGAGCTAATGGTGTAGTGGTATCATGCAAGATTCCCATTCTTGTGACCCAGGTTCGATTCCTGGTTGGCGCAACTTTGTTACTATTTTGCAATTTGTGGGAATCGTGTATCAGATCAAATGATTTTAAATATTGTTTTGCTTGTGAATTGAAATGTACATATCCAGCAACACTTCTGCGCAATTTTGTTTCAATTTTTCCTTTGATATTTTTAAAAATCTTTGCTTGAGTTTTGCCCAGTGTTCTAGTGTATAAGGCATCAGCCTTCGGAGCTGAGGATTGTGGGTTCGAATCCCATCTGGGTCAAATCATGCTGGAAAATGGACTTCTCCTTCTTCGCTTATGTAACGAATATGTCTGACTTACCAATAAACCCTGATTTACTTGCCACTGCGCTAATGGTGTAGTGGTGTCATGCAAGATTCCCATTCTTGTGACCCGGGTTCGATTCCCGGTTGGCGCAATTTTCTTGTTATTTTGCAATTTGTGGGAATCGTGTACCAGAACAAATGATTTCAAATACTGCTTTGCTTGTGAATTGAAATGTACATATCCGGCAACCCTTCTGCTCTATTTTGTTTCAATTTTTCCTTTGATAGTTTTAAAAATATCAGCTTGAGTTTGGCCCAGTGGCCTAATGGATAAGGCATCAGCCTTCGGAGCTGAGGATTGTGGGTTCGAGTCCCATCTGGGTCAAATCATGGTGGGAGGTACAAGAGCTTGTTTTTTTGCTTTTTTTTACGAATACTTTTGATTGACCAAGAAATCCTGATCTCCTGGTGACTGCGCTAATGCTGTAGTGGTATCATGCAAGATTCCCATTCTTGTGACCCTGGTTTGATTCCCGTTTGGCGCAATTTTCTTACTAATTTGCAATTTGTGGGTGTCGTATATCAGATCAAATGATTTTAAATATTGTTTTGCTTGTGAATTGAAATGTACATATCCAGCAACACTTCTGCGCAATTTTGTTACAATTTTTCCTTTGATATTTTTAAAAATCTTTGCTTGAGTTTTGCCCAGTGTTCTAGTGTATAAGGCATCAGCCTTCGGAGCTGAGGATTGTGGGTTCGAATCCCATCTGGGTCAAATCATGCTGGAAAATGGACTTCTCCTTCTTCGCTTATGTAACGAATACGTCTGACTTACCAATAAACCCTGATTTACTTGCCACTGCGCTAATGGTGTAGTGGTATCATGCAAGATTCCCATTCTTGTGACCCGGGTTCGATTCCCGGTTGGCGCAATTTTCTTGTTATTTTGCAATTTGTGGGAATCGTGTACCAGAACAAATGATTTCAAATACTGCTTTGCTTGTGAATTGAAATGTACATATCCAGCAACCCTTCTGCTCTATTTTGTTTCAATTTTTCCTTTGATAGTTTTAAAAATGTCAGCTTGAGTTTGGCCCAGTGGCCTAATGGATAAGGCATCAGCCTTCGGAGCTGAGGATTGTGGGTTCGAGTCCCATCTGGGTCAAATCATGGTGGGAGGTACAGGAGCCTGTTTTTTGCTTTATTTACAAATACTTTTGACTGACCAAGAAATCCTGGTCAGCCGGGCACTGTGCTAATGGTGTAGTGGTATCATGCAGGATTCCCATTCTTGCGACCTGGGTTTGATTCCCGGTTGGCACAATTTTCTTACTAATTTGCAATTTGTGGGAATCGTCTACCAGATGAAATGATTTTAAATACTGCTTTGCTTGTGAATTGAAATGAACATATCCAGCAACACTTCTGCGAAATTTTGTTACAATTTTTCCTTTGATATTTTAAAAAAACTCTGCTTGAGTTTGGCCCAGTGGCCTAATGGATAAGGCATCAGCTTTCGGAGCTGAGGATTGTGGGTTCAAGTCCCATCTGGGTCAAATCATGGTGGGAGGTACAAGAGCTTGTTTTTTTGCTTTTTTTTACGAATACTTTTGATTGACCAAGAAATCCAGATCTCCTGGTTACTGCGCTAATGCTGTAGTGGTATCATGCAGGATTCCCATTTTTGCGACCTGGGTTTGATTCCCGGTTGGCACAATTTTCTTACTAATTTGCAATTTGTGGGAATCGTCTACCAGATGAAATGATTTTAAATACTGCTTTGCTTGAGAATTGAAATGAACATATCCAGCAACACTTCTGCGCAAATTTGTTACAATTTTTCCTTTGATATTTTTAAAAAACTCTTATTGAGTTTGGCCCAGTGGCCTAATGTATAAGGCATCAGCCTTCGGAGCTGAGGATTGTGGGTTCGAGTCCCCTCTGGGTCAAATCATGGTGGGAGGTACAAGGGCTTGTTTTTTTGCTTTTTTTTACAAATACTTTTGATTGACCAAGAAATCCTGATCTCCTGGTGACTGCGCTAATGCTGTAGTGGTATCATGCAAGATTCCCATTCTTGTGACCCTGGTTTGATTCCTGTTTGGCACAATTTTCTTACTAATTTGCAATTTGTGGGTGTCGTATATCAGATCAAATGATTTTAAATATTGTTTTGCTTGTGAATTGAAATGTACATATCCAGCAACACTTCTGCGCAATTTTGTTACAATTTTTCATTTGATATTTTTAAAAATCTTTGCTTGAGTTTTGCCCAGTGTTCTAATGTATAAGGCATCAGCCTTTGCAGCTGAGGATTGTGGGTTCGATTCCCATCTGGGTCAAGTCATGCTGGAAAATGGACTTCTCCTTCTTTGCTTATGTAACGAATACGTCTGACTTACCAATAAAGCCTGACTTACTTGTCACTACGCTAATGGTGTAGTGGTATCATGCAAGATTCCCATTCTTGTGACCCAGGTTCGATTCCTGGTTGGCGCAACTTTGTTACTATTTTGCAATTTGTGGGAATCGTGTATCAGATCAAATGATTTTAAATATTGTTTTGCTTGTGAATTGAAATGTACATATCCAGCAACACTTCTGCGCAATTTTGTTACAATTTTTCCTTTGATATTTTTAAAAATCTTTGCTTGAGTTTTGCCCAGTGTTCTAGTGTATAAGGCATCAGCCTTCGGAGCTGAGGATTGTGGGTTCGAATCCCATCTGGGTCAAATCATGCTGGAAAATGGACTTCTCCTTCTTCGCTTATGTAACGAATATGTCTGACTTACCAATAAACCCTGATTTACTTGCCACTGCGCTAATGGTGTAGTGGTATCATGCAAGATTCCCATTCTTGTGACCCGGGTTCGATTCCCGGTTGGCGCAATTTTCTTGTTATTTTGCAATTTGTGGGAATCGTGTACCAGAACAAATGATTTCAAATACTGCTTTGCTTGTGAATTGAAATGTACATATCCAGCAACCCTTCTGCTCTATTTTGTTTCAATTTTTCCTTTGATAGTTTTAAAAATATCAGCTTGAGTTTGGCCCAGTGGCCTAATGGATAAGGCATCAGCCTTCGGAGCTGAGGATTGTGGGTTTGAGTCCCATCTGGGTCAAATCATGGTGGGAGGTACAAGAGCTTGTTTTTTTGCTTTTTTTTACGAATACTTTTGATTGACCAAGAAATCCTGATCTCCTGGTGACTGCGCTAATGCTGTAGTGGTATCATGCAAGATTCCCATTCTTGTGACCCTGGTTTGATTCCCGTTTGGCGCAATTTTCTTACTAATTTGCAATTTGTGGGTGTCGTATATCAGATCAAATGATTTTAAATATTGTTTTGCTTGTGAATTGAAATGTACATATCCAGCAACACTTCTGCGCAATTTTGTTACAATTTTTCCTTTGATATTTTTAAAAATCTTTGCTTGAGTTTTGCCCAGTGTTCTAGTGTATAAGGCATCAGCCTTCGGAGCTGAGGATTGTGGGTTCGAATCCCATCTGGGTCAAATCATGCTGGAAAATGGACTTCTCCTTCTTCGCTTATGTAACGAATACGTCTGACTTACCAATAAACCCTGATTTACTTGCCACTGCGCTAATGGTGTAGTGGTATCATGCAAGATTCCCATTCTTGTGACCCAGGTTCGATTCCCGGTTGGCGCAATTTTCTTGTTATTTTGCAATTTGTGGGAATCGTGTACCAGAACAAATGATTTCAAATACTGCTTTGCTTGTGAATTGAAATGTACATATCCAGCAACCCTTCTGCTCTATTTTGTTTCAATTTTTCCTTTGATAGTTTTAAAAATGTCAGCTTGAGTTTGGCCCAGTGGCCTAATGGATAAGGCATCAGCCTTCGGAGCTGAGGATTGTGGGTTCGAGTCCCATCTGGGTCAAATCATGGTGGGAGGTACAGGAGCCTGTTTTTTGCTTTATTTACAAATACTTTTGACTGACCAAGAAATCCTGGTCAGCCGGGCACTGTGCTAATGGTGTAGTGGTATCATGCAGGATTCCCATTCTTGCGACCTGGGTTTGATTCCCGGTTGGCACAATTTTCTTACTAATTTGCAATTTGTGGGAATCGTCTACCAGATGAAATGATTTTAAATACTGCTTTGCTTGTGAATTGAAATGAACATATCCAGCAACACTTCTGCGAAATTTTGTTACAATTTTTCCTTTGATATTTTAAAAAAACTCTGCTTGAGTTTGGCCCAGTGGCCTAATGGATAAGGCATCAGCTTTCGGAGCTGAGGATTGTGGGTTCAAGTCCCAGCTGGGTCAAATCATGGTGGGAGGTACAAGAGCTTGTTTTTTTGCTTTTTTTTACGAATACTTTTGATTGACCAAGAAATCCAGATCTCCTGGTTACTGCGCTAATGCTGTAGTGGTATCATGCAGGATTCCCATTTTTGCGACCTGGGTTTGATTCCCGGTTGGCACAATTTTCTTACTAATTTGCAATTTGTGGGAATCGTCTACCAGATGAAATGATTTTAAATACTGCTTTGCTTGTGAATTGAAATGAACATATCCAGCAACACTTCTGCGCAAATTTGTTACAATTTTTCCTTTGATATTTTTAAAAAACTCTTATTGAGTTTGGCCCAGTGGCCTAATGTATAAGGCATCAGCCTTCGGAGCTGAGGATTGTGGGTTCGAGTCCCCTCTGGGTCAAATCATGGTGGGAGGTACAAGGGCTTGTTTTTTTGCTTTTTTTTACAAATACTTTTGATTGACCAAGAAATCCTGATCTCCTGGTGACTGCGCTAATGCTGTAGTGGTATCATGCAAGATTCCCATTCTTGTGACCCTGGTTTGATTCCTGTTTGGCACAATTTTCTTACTAATTTGCAATTTGTGGGTGTCGTATATCAGATCAAATGATTTTAAATATTGTTTTGCTTGTGAATTGAAATGTACATATCCAGCAACACTTCTGCGCAATTTTGTTACAATTTTTCCTTTGATATTTTTAAAAATCTTTGCTTGAGTTTTGCCCAGTGTTCTAGTGTATAAGGCATCAGCCTTCGGAGCTGAGGATTGTGGGTTCGAATCCCATCTGGGTCAAATCATGCTGGAAAATGGACTTCTCCTTCTTCGCTTATGTAACGAATATGTCTGACTTACCAATAAACCCTGATTTACTTGCCACTGCGCTAATGGTGTAGTGGTATCATGCAAGATTCCCATTCTTGTGACCCGGGTTCGATTCCCGGTTGGCGCAATTTTCTTGTTATTTTGCAATTTGTGGGAATCGTGTACCAGAACAAATGATTTCAAATACTGCTTTGCTTGTGAATTGAAATGTACATATCCAACAACCCTTCTGCTCTATTTTGTTTCAATTTTTCCTTTGATAGTTTTAAAAATATCAGCTTGAGTTTGGCCCAGTGGCCTAATGGATAAGGCATCAGCCTTCGGAGCTGAGGATTGTGGGTTTGAGTCCCATCTGGGTCAAATCATGGTGGGAGGTACAAGAGCTTGTTTTTTTGCTTTTTTTTACGAATACTTTTGATTGACCAAGAAATCCTGATCTCCTGGTGACTGCGCTAATGCTGTAGTGGTATCATGCAAGATTCCCATTCTTGTGACCCTGGTTTGATTCCCGTTTGGCGCAATTTTCTTACTAATTTGCAATTTGTGGGTGTCGTATATCAGATCAAATGATTTTAAATATTGTTTTGCTTGTGAATTGAAATGTACATATCCAGCAACACTTCTGCGCAATTTTGTTACAATTTTTCCTTTGATATTTTTAAAAATCTTTGCTTGAGTTTTGCCCAGTGTTCTAGTGTATAAGGCATCAGCCTTCGGAGCTGAGGATTGTGGGTTCGAATCCCATCTGGGTCAAATCATGCTGGAAAATGGACTTCTCCTTCTTCGCTTATGTAACGAATACGTCTGACTTACCAATAAACCCTGATTTACTTGCCACTGCGCTAATGGTGTAGTGGTATCATGCAAGATTCCCATTCTTGTGACCCGGGTTCGATTCCCGGTTGGCGCAATTTTCTTGTTATTTTGCAATTTGTGGGAATCGTGTACCAGAACAAATGATTTCAAATACTGCTTTGCTTGTGAATTGAAATGTACATATCCAGCAACCCTTCTGCTCTATTTTGTTTCAATTTTTCCTTTGATAGTTTTAAAAATGTCAGCTTGAG
The DNA here is from genome assembly GCF_030463535.1 of Salminus brasiliensis. Lineage (NCBI taxonomy): Eukaryota > Metazoa > Chordata > Actinopteri > Characiformes > Bryconidae > Salminus > Salminus brasiliensis. The sequence continues at coordinate 2,036,155 of NC_132891.1, forward strand.
TTTGGCCCAGTGGCCTAATGGATAAGGCATCAGCCTTCGGAGCTGAGGATTGTGGGTTCGAGTCCCATCTGGGTCAAATCATGGTGGGAGGTACAGGAGCCTGTTTTTTGCTTTATTTACAAATACTTTTGACTGACCAAGAAATCCTGGTCAGCCGGGCACTGTGCTAATGGTGTAGTGGTATCATGCAGGATTCCCATTCTTGCGACCTGGGTTTGATTCCCGGTTGGCACAATTTTCTTACTAATTTGCAATTTGTGGGAATCGTCTACCAGATGAAATGATTTTAAATACTGCTTTGCTTGTGAATTGAAATGAACATATCCAGCAACACTTCTGCGAAATTTTGTTACAATTTTTCCTTTGATATTTTAAAAAAACTGTGCTTGAGTTTGGCCCAGTGGCCTAATGGATAAGGCATCAGCTTTCGGAGCTGAGGATTGTGGGTTCAAGTCCCATCTGGGTCAAATCATGGTGGGAGGTACAAGAGCTTGTTTTTTTGCTTTTTTTTACGAATACTTTTGATTGACCAAGAAATCCAGATCTCCTGGTTACTGCGCTAATGCTGTAGTGGTATCATGCAGGATTCCCATTCTTGCGACCTGGGTTTGATTCCCGGTTGGCACAATTTTCTTACTAATTTGCAATTTGTGGGAATCGTCTACCAGATGAAATGATTTTAAATACTGCTTTGCTTGTGAATTGAAATGAACATATCCAGCAACACTTCTGCGCAAATTTGTTAAAATTTTTCCTTTGATATTTTTAAAAAACTCTTATTGAGTTTGGCCCAGTGGCCTAATGGATAAGGCATCAGCCTTCGGAGCTGAGGATTGTGGGTTCGAGTCCCCTCTGGGTCAAATCATGGTGGGAGGTACAAGGGCTTGTTTTTTTGCTTTTATTTACAAATACTTTTGATTGACCAAGAAATCCTGATCTCCTGGTGACTGCGCTAATGCTGTAGTGGTATCATGCAAGATTCCCATTCTTGTGACCCTGGTTTGATTCCTGGTTGGTGCAGCTTTGTTACTAATTTGCAATTTGTGGGAATCGTGTATCAGATCAAATGATTTTAAATATTGTTTTGCTTTTGAATTGAAATGTACATATCCAGCAACACTTCTGCGCAATTTTGTTACAATTTTTCCTTTGATATTTTTAAAAATCTTTGCTTGAGTTTTGCCCAGTGTTCTAATGTATAAGGCATCAGCCTTCGGAGCTGAGGATTGTGGGTTTGAGTCCCATCTGGGTCAAATCATGGTGGGAGGTACAAGAGCTTGTTTTTTTGCTTTTTTTTACGAATACTTTTGATTGACCAAGAAATCCTGATCTCCTGGTGACTGCGCTAATGCTGTAGTGGTATCATGCAAGATTCCCATTCTTGTGACCCTGGTTTGATTCCCGTTTGGCGCAATTTTCTTACTAATTTGCAATTTGTGGGTGTCGTATATCAGATCAAATGATTTTAAATATTGTTTTGCTTGTGAATTGAAATGTACATATCCAGCAACACTTCTGCGCAATTTTGTTACAATTTTTCCTTTGATATTTTTAAAAATCTTTGCTTGAGTTTTGCCCAGTGTTCTAGTGTATAAGGCATCAGCCTTCGGAGCTGAGGATTGTGGGTTCGAATCCCATCTGGGTCAAATCATGCTGGAAAATGGACTTCTCCTTCTTCGCTTATGTAACGAATACGTCTGACTTACCAATAAACCCTGATTTACTTGCCACTGCGCTAATGGTGTAGTGGTATCATGCAAGATTCCCATTCTTGTGACCCGGGTTCGATTCCCGGTTGGCGCAATTTTCTTGTTATTTTGCAATTTGTGGGAATCGTGTACCAGAACAAATGATTTCAAATACTGCTTTGCTTGTGAATTGAAATGTACATATCCAGCAACCCTTCTGCTCTATTTTGTTTCAATTTTTCCTTTGATAGTTTTAAAAATGTCAGCTTGAGTTTGGCCCAGTGGCCTAATGGATAAGGCATCAGCCTTCGGAGCTGAGGATTGTGGGTTCGAGTCCCATCTGGGTCAAATCATGGTGGGAGGTACAGGAGCCTGTTTTTTGCTTTATTTACAAATACTTTTGACTGACCAAGAAATCCTGGTCAGCCGGGCACTGTGCTAATGGTGTAGTGGTATCATGCAGGATTCCCATTCTTGCGACCTGGGTTTGATTCCCGGTTGGCACAATTTTCTTACTAATTTGCAATTTGTGGGAATCGTCTACCAGATGAAATGATTTTAAATACTGCTTTGCTTGTGAATTGAAATGAACATATCCAGCAACACTTCTGCGAAATTTTGTTACAATTTTTCCTTTGATATTTTAAAAAAACTGTGCTTGAGTTTGGCCCAGTGGCCTAATGGATAAGGCATCAGCTTTCGGAGCTGAGGATTGTGGGTTCAAGTCCCATCTGGGTCAAATCATGGTGGGAGGTACAAGAGCTTGTTTTTTTGCTTTTTTTTACGAATACTTTTGATTGACCAAGAAATCCAGATCTCCTGGTTACTGCGCTAATGCTGTAGTGGTATCATGCAGGATTCCCATTCTTGCGACCTGGGTTTGATTCCCGGTTGGCACAATTTTCTTACTAATTTGCAATTTGTGGGAATCGTCTACCAGATGAAATGATTTTAAATACTGCTTTGCTTGTGAATTGAAATGAACATATCCAGCAACACTTCTGCGCAAATTTGTTAAAATTTTTCCTTTGATATTTTTAAAAAACTCTTATTGAGTTTGGCCCAGTGGCCTAATGGATAAGGCATCAGCCTTCGGAGCTGAGGATTGTGGGTTCGAGTTCCCTCTGGGTCAAATCATGGTGGGAGGTACAAGGGCTTGTTTTTTTGCTTTTATTTACAAATACTTTTGATTGACCAAGAAATCCTGATCTCCTGGTGACTGCGCTAATGCTGTAGTGGTATCATGCAAGATTCCCATTCTTGTGACCCTGGTTTGATTCCTGGTTGGTGCAGCTTTGTTACTAATTTGCAATTTGTGGGAATCGTGTATCAGATCAAATGATTTTAAATATTGTTTTGCTTTTGAATTGAAATGTACATATCCAGCAACACTTCTGCGCAATTTTGTTACAATTTTTCCTTTGATATTTTTAAAAATCTTTGCTTGAGTTTTGCCCAGTGTTCTAATGTATAAGGCATCAGCCTTCGGAGCTGAGGATTGTGGGTTCGAATCCCATCTGGGTCAAATCATGCTGGAAAATGGACTTCTCCTTCTTTGCTTATGTAACGAATACGTCTGACTTACCAATAAACCCTGATTTACTTGCCACTGCGCTAATGGTGTAGTGGTATCATGAAAGATTCCCGTTCTTGTGACCCGGGTTCGATTCCCGGTTGGCGCAATTTTCTTACTAATTTGCAATTTGTGGGAATCGTGTACCAGAAAAAATGATTTCAAATACTGCTTTGCTTGTGAATTGAAATGTACATATCCAGCAACCCTTCTGCTCTATTTTGTTTCATTTTTTCCTTTGATATTTTTAAAAATGGCAGCTTGAGTTTGGCCCAGTGGCCTAATGGATAAGGCATCAGCCTTCGGAGCTGAGGATTGTGGGTTCGAGTCCCATCTGGGTCAAATCATGGTAGGAGGTACAGGAGCCTGTTTTTTGCTTTATTTACAAATACTTTTGACTGACCAAGAAATCCTGGTCAGCCGGGCACTGTGCTAATGGTGTAGTGGTATCATGCAGGATTCCTATTCTTGCGACCTGGGTTTGATTCCCGGTTGGCACAATTTTCTTACTAATTTGCAATTTGTGGGAATCGTCTACCAGATGAAATGATTTTAAATACTGCTTTGCTTGTGAATTGAAATGAACATATCCAGCAACACTTCTGCGCAAATTTGTTAAAATTTTTCCTTTGATATTTTTAAAAAACTCTTATTGAGTTTGGCCCAGTGGCCTAATGGATAAGGCATCAGCCTTCGGAGCTGAGGATTGTGGGTTCGAGTCCCCTCTGGGTCAAATCATGGTGGGAGGTACAAGGGCTTGTTTTTTTGCTTTTATTTACAAATACTTTTGATTGACCAAGAAATCCTGATCTCCTGGTGACTGCGCTAATGCTGTAGTGGTATCATGCAAGATTCCCATTCTTGTGACCCTGGTTTGATTCCTGGTTGGTGCAGCTTTGTTACTAATTTGCAATTTGTGGGAATCGTGTATCAGATCAAATGATTTTAAATATTGTTTTGCTTTTGAATTGAAATGTACATATCCAGCAACACTTCTGCGCAATTTTGTTACAATTTTTCCTTTGATATTTTTAAAAATCTTTGCTTGAGTTTTGCCCAGTGTTCTAATGTATAAGGCATCAGCCTTCGGAGCTGAGGATTGTGGGTTCGAATCCCATCTGGGTCAAATCATGCTGGAAAATGGACTTCTCCTTCTTTGCTTATGTAACGAATACGTCTGACTTACCAATAAACCCTGATTTACTTGCCACTGCGCTAATGGTGTAGTGGTATCATGAAAGATTCCCGTTCTTGTGACCCGGGTTCGATTCCCGGTTGGCGCAATTTTCTTACTAATTTGCAATTTGTGGGAATCGTGTACCAGAACAAATGATTTCAAATACTGCTTTGCTTGTGAATTGAAATGTACATATCCAGCAACCCTTCTGCTCTATTTTGTTTCATTTTTTCCTTTGATATTTTTAAAAATGGCAGCTTGAGTTTGGCCCAGTGGCCTAATGGATAAGGCATCAGCCTTCAGAGCTGAGGATTGTGGGTTCGAGTCCCAACTGGGTCAAATCATGGTAGGAGGTACAGGAGCCTGTTTTTTGCTTTATTTACAAATACTTTTGACTGACCAAGAAATCCTGGTCAGCCGGGCACTGTGCTAATGGTGTAGTGGTATCATGCAGGATTCCTATTCTTGCGACCTGGGTTTGATTCCCGGTTGGCACAATTTTCTTACTAATTTGCAATTTGTGGGAATCGTCTACCAGATGAAATGATTTTAAATACTGCTTTGCTTGTGAATTGAAATGAACATATCCAGCAAAACTTCTGCGAAATTTTGTTACAATTTTTCCTTTGATATTTTAAAAAAACTCTGCTTGAGTTTGGCCCAGTGGCCTAATGGATAAGGCATCAGCCTTCGGAGCTGAGGATTGTGGGTTCGAGTCCCATCTGGGTCAAATCATGGTGGGAGGTACAAGAGCCTGTTTTTTTGCTTTTTTTTACGAATACTTTTGATTGACCAAGAAATCCTGATCTCCTGGTGACTGCGCTAATGCTGTAGTGGTATCATGCAAGATTCCCATTCTTGTGACCCAGGTTCGATTCCTGGTTGGCGCAACTTTGTTACTAATTTGCAATTTGTGGGAATCGTGTATCAGATCAAATGATTTTAAATATTGTTTTGCTTGTGAATTGAAATGTACATATCCAGCAATACTTCTGCGCAATTTTGTTACAAGTTTTCCTTTGATATTTTTAAAAATCTTTGCTTGAGTTTTGCCCAGTGTTCTAGTGTATAAGGCATCAGCCTTCGGAGCTGAGGATTGTGGGTTCGAATCCCATCTGGGTCAAATCATGCTGGAAAATGGACTTCTCCTTCTGTGCTTATGTAACGAATACGTCTGACTTACCAATAAACCCTGATTTACTTGCCACTGCGCTAATGGTGTAGTGGTATCATGCAAGATTCCCGTTCTTGTGACCCGGGTTCGATTCCCGGTTGGCGCAATTTTCTTACTAATTTGCAATTTGTGGGAATCGTGTACCAGAACAAATGATTTCAAATACTGCTTTGCTTGTGAATTGAAATGTACATATCCAGCAACCCTTCTGCTCTATTTTGTTTCATTTTTTCCTTTGATATTTTTAAAAATGTCAGCTTGAGTTTGGCCCAGTGGCCTAATGGATAAGGCATCAGCCTTCGGAGCTGAGGATTGTGGGTTCGAGTCCCATCTGGGTCAAATCATGGTGGGAGGTACAGGAGCCTGTTTTTTGCTTTATTTACAAATACTTTTGACTGACCAAGAAATCCTGGTCAACCGGGCACAGTGCTAATGGTGTAGTGGTATCATGCAGGATTCGCATTCTTGCGACCTGGGTTTGATTCCCGGTTGGCACAATTTTCTTACTAATTTGCAATTTGTGGGAATCGTCTACCAGATGAAATGATTTTAAATACTGCTTTGCTTGTGAATTGAAATGAACATATCCAGCAACACTTCTGCGAAATTTTGTTACAATTTTTCCTTTGATATTTTTAAAAATGTCAGTTTGAGTTTGGCCCAGTGGCCTAATGGATAAGGCATCAGCCTTCGGAGCTGAGGATTGTGGGTTCGAGTCCCATCTGGGTCAAATCATGGTGGGAGGTACAAGAGCTTGTTTTTTTGCTTTTTTTTACGAATACTTTTGATTTACCAAGAAATCCTGATCTCCTGGTGACTGCGCTAATGCTGTAGTGGTATCATGCAAGATTCCCATTCTTGTGACCCTGGTTTGATTCCCGTTAGGCGCAATTTTCTTACTAATTTGCAATTTGTGGGTGTCGTATATCAGATCAAATGATTTTAAATATTGTTTTGCTTGTGAATTGAAATGTACATATCCAGCAACACTTCTGCGCAATTTTGTTACAATTTTTCATTTGATATTTTTAAAAATCTTTGCTTGAGTTTTGCCCAGTGTTCTAGTGTATAAGGCATCAGCCTTCGGAGCTGAGGATTGTGGGTTCGAATCCCATCTGGGTCAAATCATGCTGGAAAATGGACTTCTCCTTCTTTGCTTATGTAACGAATACGTCTGACTTACCAATAAACCCTGATTTACTTGCCACTGCGCTAATGGTGTAGTGGTATCATGCAAGATTCCCATTCTTGTGACCCGGGTTCGATTCCCGGTTGGCGCAATTTTCTTACTAATTTGCAATTTGTGGGAATCGTGTACCAGAACAAATGATTTCAAATACTGTTTTGCTTGTGAATTGAAATGTACATATCCAGCAACCCTTCTGCTCTATTTTGTTTCATTTTTTCCTTTGATATTTTTAAAAATGTCAGCTTGAGTTTGGCCCCGTGGCCTAATGGATAAGGCATCAGCCTTCGGAGCTGAGGATTGTGGGTTCGAGTCCCATCTGGGTCAAATCATGGTGGGAGGTACAGGAGCCTGTTTTTTGCTTTATTTACAAATACTTTTGACTGACCAAGAAATCCTGGTCAGCCGGGCACTGTGCTAATAGTGTAGTGGTATCATGCAGGATTCCCATTCTTGCGACCTGGGTTTGATTCCCGGTTGGCACAATTTTCTTACTAATTTGCAATTTGTGGGAATCGTCTACCAGATGAAATGATTTTAAATACTGCTTTGCTTGTGAATTGAAATGAACATATCCAGCAACACTTCTGCGAAATTTTGTTACAATTTTTCCTTTGATATTTTTAAAAATGTCAGCTTGAGTTTGGCCCAGTGGCCTAATGGATAAGGCATCAGCCTTCGGAGCTGAGGATTGTGGGTTCGAGTCCCATCTGGGTCAAATCATGGTGGGAGGTACAAGAGCTTGTTTTTTTGCTTTTTTTTACGAATACTTTTGATTTACCAAGAAATCCTGATCTCCTGGTGACTGCGCTAATGCTGTAGTGGTATCATGCAAGATTCCCATTCTTGTGACCCTGGTTTGATTCCCGTTAGGCGCAATTTTCTTACTAATTTGCAATTTGTGGGTGTCGTATATCAGATCAAATGATTTTAAATATTGTTTTGCTTGTGAATTGAAATGTACATATCCAGCAACACTTCTGCGCAATTTTGTTACAATTTTTCATTTGATATTTTTAAAAATCTTTGCTTGAGTTTTGCCCAGTGTTCTAATGTATAAGGCATCAGCCTTTGCAGCTGAGGATTGTGGGTTCGATTCCCATCTGGGTCAAGTCATGCTGGAAAACGGACTTCTCCTTCTTTGCTTATGTAACGAATACGTCTGACTTACCAATAAAGCCTGACTTACTTGCCACGGCGCTAATGGTGTAGTGGTATCATGCAAGATTCCCATTCTTATGACCCAGGTTCGATTCCTGGTTGGTGCAACTTTGTTACTAATTTGCAATTTGTGGGAATCGTGTATCAGATCAAATGATTTTAAATATTGTTTTGCTTGTGAATTGAAATGTACATATCCAGCAACACTTCTGCGCAATTTTGTTACAATTTTTCCTTTGATATTTTTAAAAATCTTTGCTTGAGTTTTGCCCAGTGTTCTAGTGTATAAGGCGTCAGCCTTCGGAGCTGAGGATTGTGGGTTCGAATCCCATCTGGGTCAAATCATGCTGGAAAATGGACTTCTCCTTCTTTGCTTATGTAACGAATACGTCTGACTTACCAATAAACCCTGACTTACTTGCCGCTGCGCTAATGGTGTAGTGGTATCATGCAAGATTCCCATTCTTGTGACCCGGGTTCGATTCCCGGTTGGCGCAATTTTCTTACTAATTTGCAATTTGTGGGAATCGTGTACCAGAACAAATGATTTCAAATACTGCTTTGCTTGTGAATTGAAATGTACATATCCAGCAACCCTTCTGCTCTATTTTGTTTCAATTTTTCCTTTGATAGTTTTAAAAATGTCAGCTTGAGTTTGGCCCCGTGGCCTAATGGATAAGGCATCAGCCTTCGGAGCTGAGGATTGTGGGTTCGAGTCCCATCTGGGTCAAATCATGGTGGGAGGTACAGGAGCCTGTTTTTTGCTTTATTTACAAATACTTTTGACTGACCAAGAAATCCTGGTCAGCCGGGCACTGTGCTAATGGTGTAGTGGTATCATGCAGGATTCCCATTCTTGCGACCTGGGTTTGATTCCCGGTTGGCACAATTTTCTTACTAATTTGCAATTTGTGGGAATCGTCTACCAGATGAAATGATTTTAAATACTGCTTTGCTTGTGAATTGAAATGAACATATCCAGCAACACTTCTGCGAAATTTTGTTACAATTTTTCCTTTGATATTTTAAAAAAACTCTGCTTGAGTTTGGCCCAGTGGCCTAATGGATAAGGCATCAGCCTTCTGAGCTGAGAATTGTGGGTTCGAGTCCCATCTGGGTCAAATCATGGTGGGAGGTACAAGAGCTTGTTTTTTTGCTTTTTTTTACGAATACTTTAGACTGACCAAGAAATCCTGGTCAGCCGGGCACTGTGCTAATGGTGTAGTGGTATCATGCAGGATTCCCGTTCTTGCGACCTGGGTTTGATTCCCGGTTGGTGCAATTTTCTTACTAATTTGCAATTTGTGGGAATCGTCTACCAGATGAAATGATTTTAAATACTGCTTTGCTTGTGAATTGAAATGAACATATCCAGCAACACTTCTGCGAAATTTTGTTACAATTTTTCCTTTGATATTTTAAAAAAACTCTGCTTGAGTTTGGCCCAGTGGCCTAATGGATAAGGCATCAGCCTTCGGAGCTGAGGATTGTGGGTTCGAGTCCCATCTGGGTCAAATCATGGTGGGAGGTACAAGAGCTTGTTTTTTTGCTTTTTTTTACGAATACTTTTGACTGACCAAGAAATCCTGGTTAGCCGGGCACTGTGCTAATGGTGTAGTGGTATCATGCAGGATTCCCGTTCTTGCGACCTGGGTTTGATTCCCGGTTGGTGCAATTTTCTTACTAATTTGCAATTTGTGGGAATCGTCTACCAGATGAAATGATTTTAAATACTGCTTTGCTTGTGAATTGAAATGAACATATCCAGCAACACTTCTGCGAAATTTTGTTACAATTTTTCCTTTGATATTTTAAAAAAACTCTGCTTGAGTTTGGCCCAGTGGCCTAATGGATAAGGCATCAGCCTTCGGAGCTGAGGATTGTGGGTTCGAGTCCCATCTGGGTCAAATCATGGTGGGAGGTACAAGAGCTTGTTTTTTTGCTTTTTTTTACGAATACTTTTGATTGACCAAGAAATCCTGATCTCCTGGTGACTGCGCAAATGCTGTAGTGGTATCATGCAAGATTCCCATTCTTGTGACCCAGGTTCGATTCCTGGTTGGTGCAATTTTCTTACTAATTTGCAATTTGTGGGAATCGTGTATCAGATCAAATAATTTTAAATATTGTTTTGCTTTTGAATTGAAATGTACATATCCAGCAACACTTCTGCGCAATTTTGTTACAATTTTTCCTTTGATATTTTTAAAAATCTTTGCTTGAGTTTTGCCCAGTGTTCTAGTGTATAAGGCATCAGCCTTCGGAGCTGAGGATTGTGGGTTCGAATCCCATCTGGGTCAAATCATGCTGGAAAATGGACTTCTCCTTCTTTGCTTATGTAACGAATACGTCTGATTTACCAATAAACCCTGATTTACTTGTCGCTGTGCTAATGGTGTAGTGGTATCATGCAAGATTCCCATTCTTGTGACCCGGGTTCGATTCCCGGTTGGCGCAATTTTCTTACTAATTTGCAATTTGTGGGAATCGTGTACAAGAACAAATGATTTCAAATACTGCTTTGCTTGTGAATTGAAATGTACATATCCAGCGACCCTTCTGCTCTATTTTGTTTCAATTTTTCCTTTGATATTTTAAAAAATGTCAGCTTGAGTTTGGCCCAGTGGCCTAATGGATAAGGCATCAGCCTTCGGAGCTGAGAATTGTGGGTTCGAGTCCCATCTGGGTCAAATCATGGTGGGAGGTACAGGAGCCTGTTTTTTGCTTTATTTACAAATACTTTTGACCGACCAAGAAATCCTGGTCAGCCGGGCACTGTGCTAATGGTGTTGTGGTATCATGCAGGATTCCCATTCTTGCGACCTGGGTTTGATTCCCGGTTGGCACAATTTTCTTACTAATTTGCAATTTGTGGGAATCGTCTACCAGATGAAATGATTTTAAATACTGCTTTGCTTGTGAATTGAAATGAACATATCCAGCAACACTTCTGCGAAATTTTGTTACAATTTTTCCTTTGATATTTTAAAAAAACTCTGCTTGAGTTTGGCCCAGTGGCCTAATGGATAAGGCATCAGCCTTCGGAGCTGAGGATTGTGAGTTCGAGTCCCATCTGGGTCAAATCATGGTGGGAGGTACAAGAGCTTGCTTTTTTGCTTTTTTTTTACGAATACTTTTGACTGACCAAGAAATCCTGATCTGCTGTTGACTGCGCTAATGATGTAGTGGTATCATGCAGGATTCCAGTTCTTGTGACCTGGGTTCGATTCCTGGTTGGCGCAACTTTCTTACCAATTTGTGGGCGTTGTGTATCAGATCAAATGATTTTAAATATTGTATTGCTTGTGAATTGAAATGTACACATCCAGCAACACTTCTGCGCAATTTTGTTACAATTTTTCCATTGATATTTTAAAAAATCTTTGCTTGAGTTTTGCCCAGTGTTCTAATGTATAAGGCATCGGCCTTCGCAGCTGAGGATTGTGGGTTTGAGTCCCATCTGGGTCAAGTCATGCTGGAAAATGGACTTCTCCTTCTTTGCTTATGTAACGAATACGTCTGACTTACCAATTAAGCTTGACTTACTTGCCACTGCGCTAATGGTGTAGTGGTATCATGCAAGATTCCCATTCTTGTGACCCAGGTTCGATTCCTGGTTGGCGCAACTTTGTTACTAATTTGTGGGAATCGTGTATCAGATCAAATGATTTTAAATATTGTTTTGCTTGTGAATTGAAATGTACATATCCAGCAACACTTCTGTGCAATTTTGTTACAATTTTTCCTTTGATATTTTTAAAAATCTTTGCTTGAGTTTTGCCCAGTGTTCTAGTGTATAAGGCATCAGCCTTCGGAGCTGAGGATTGTGGGTTCGAATCCCATCTGGGTCAAATCATGCTGGAAAATGGACTTCTCCTTCTTTGCTTATGTAACGAATACGTCTGACTTACCAATAAACCTTGATTTCCTTGCGACTGTGCTAATGGTGTAGCGGTATCATGCAAGATTCCCATTCTTGTGACCCGGGTTCGATTCCCGGTTGGCGCAATTTTCATACTAATTTGCAATTTGTGGGAATCGTGTACCAGAACAAATGATTTCAAATACTGCTTTGCTTGTGAATTGAAATGTACATATCCAGCGACCCTTCTGCTCTATTTTGTTTCATTTTTTCCTTTGATATTTTTAAAAATGTCAGCTTGAGTTTGGCCCAGTGGCCTAATGGATAAGGCATCAGCCTTCGGAGCTGAGGATTGTGGGTTCCAATCCCATCTGGGTCAAATCATGGTGGGAGGTACAGGAGCCTGTTTTTTGCTTTATTTACAAATACTTTTGACCGACCAAGAAATCCTGGTCAGCCGGGCACTGTGCTAATGGTGTAGTGGTATCATGCAGGATTCCCATTCTTGTTACCTGGGTTTGATTCCCGGTTGGCGCAATTTTTTTACTAATTTGCAATTTGTGGGAATCGTGTACCAGAACAAATGATTTCAAATACTGCTTTGCTTGTGAATTGAAATGTACATATCCAGCGACCCTTCTGCTCTATTTTGTTTCAATTTTTCCTTTGATATTTTAAAAAATGTCAGCTTGAGTTTGGCCCAGTGGCCTAATGGATAAGGCATCAGCCTTCGGAGCTGAGGATTGTGGGTTCGAGTCCCATCTGGGTCAATCGATGGTGGGAGGTACAAGAGCTTGTTTTTTTGCTTTTTTTTACGAATACTTTTGATTGACCAAGAAATCCTGATCTCCTGGTGACTGCGCTAATGCTGTAGTGGTATCATGCAAGATTCCCATTCTTGTGACCCTGGTTTGATTCCCGTTAGGCGCAATTTTCTTACTAATTTGCAATTTGTGGGTGTCGTATATCAGATCAAATGATTTTAAATATTGTTTTGCTTGTGAATTGAAATGTACATATCCAGCAACACTTCTGCGCAATTTTGTTACAATTTTTCATTTGATATTTTTAAAAATCTTTGCTTGAGTTTTGCCCAGTGTTCTAATGTATAAGGCATCAGCCTTTGCAGCTGAGGATTGTGGGTTCGATTCCCATCTGGGTCAAGTCATGCTGGAAAACGGACTTCTCCTTCTTTGCTTATGTAACGAATACGTCTGACTTACCAATAAAGCCTGACTTACTTGCCACGGCGCTAATGGTGTAGTGGTATCATGCAAGATTCCCATTCTTATGACCCAGGTTCGATTCCTGGTTGGCGCAACTTTGTTACTAATTTGCAATTTGTGGGAATCGTGTATCAGATCAAATGATTTTAAATATTGTTTTGCTTGTGAATTGAAATGTACATATCCAGCAACACTTCTGCGCAATTTTGTTACAATTTTTCCTTTGATATTTTTAAAAATCTTTGCTTGAGTTTTGCCCAGTGTTCTAGTGTATAAGGCGTCAGCCTTCGGAGCTGAGGATTGTGGGTTCGAATCCCATCTGGGTCAAATCATGCTGGAAAATGGACTTCTCCTTCTTTGCTTATGTAACGAATACGTCTGACTTACCAATAAACCCTGACTTACTTGCCGCTGCGCTAATGGTGTAGTGGTATCATGCAAGATTCCCATTCTTGTGACCCGGGTTCGATTCCCGGTTGGCGCAATTTTCTTACTAATTTGCAATTTGTGGGAATCGTGTACCAGAACAAATGATTTCAAATACTGCTTTGCTTGTGAATTGAAATGTACATATCCAGCAACCCTTCTGCTCTATTTTGTTTCAATTTTTCCTTTGATAGTTTTAAAAATGTCAGCTTGAGTTTGGCCCAGTGGCCTAATGGATAAGGCATCAGCCTTCGGAGCTGAGGATTGTGGGTTCGAGTCCCATCTGGGTCAAATCATGGTGGGAGGTACAGGAGCCTGTTTTTTGCTTTATTTACAAATACTTTTGACTGACCAAGAAATCCTGGTCAACCGGGCACTGTGCTAATGGTGTAGTGGTATCATGCAAGATTCCCATTCTTGCGACCTGGGTTTGATTCCCGGTTGGCACAATTTTCTTACTAATTTGCAATTTGTGGGAATCGTCTACCAGATGAAATGATTTTAAATACTGCTTTGCTTGTGAATTGAAATGAACATATCCAGCAACACTTCTGCGAAATTTTGTTACAATTTTTCCTTTGATATTTTAAAAAAACTCTGCTTGAGTTTGGCCCAGTGGCCTAATGGATAAGGCATCAGCCTTCTGAGCTGAGAATTGTGGGTTCGAGTCCCATCTGGGTCAAATCATGGTGGGAGGTACAAGAGCTTGTTTTTTTGCTTTTTTTTACGAATACTTTTGACTGACCAAGAAATCCTGGTCAGCCGGGCACTGTGCTAATGGTGTAGTGGTATCATGCAGGATTCCCGTTCTTGCGACCTGGGTTTGATTCCCGGTTGGCACAATTTTCTTACTAATTTGCAATTTGTGGGAATCGTCTACCAGATGAAATGATTTTAAATACTGCTTTGCTTGTGAATTGAAATGAACATATCCAGCAACACTTCTGCGAAATTTTGTTACAATTTTTCCTTTGATATTTTAAAAAAACTCTGCTTGAGTTTGGCCCAGTGGCCTAATGGATAAGGCATCAGCCTTCGGAGCTGAGGATTGTGGGTTCGAGTCCCATCTGGGTCAAATCATGGTGGGAGGTACAAGAGCTTGTTTTTTTGCTTTTTTTTACGAATACTTTTGATTGACCAAGAAATCCTGATCTCCTGGTGACTGCGCTAATGCTGTTGTGGTATCATGCAAGATTCCAATTCTTGTGACCCAGGTTCGATTCCTGGTTGGTGCAATTTTCTTACTAATTTGCAATTTGTGGGAATCGTGTATCAGATCAAATAATTTTAAATATTGTTTTGCTTGTGAATTGAAATGTACATATCCAGCAACACTTCTGCGCAATTTTGTTACAATTTTTCCTTTGATATTTTTAAAAATCTTTGCTTGAGTTTTGCCCAGTGTTCTAGTGTATAAGGCATCAGCCTTCGGAGCTGAGGATTGTGGGTTCGAATCCCATCTGGGTCAAATCATGCTGGAAAATGGACTTCTCCTTCTTTGCTTATGTAACGAATACGTCTGATTTACCAATAAACCCTGATTTACTTGTCGCTGTGCTAATGGTGTAGTGGTATCATGCAAGATTCCCATTCTTGTGACCCGGGTTCGATTCCCGGTTGGCGCAATTTTCTTACTAATTTGCAATTTGTGGGAATCGTGTACAAGAACAAATGATTTCAAATACTGCTTTGCTTGTGAATTGAAATGTACATATCCAGCGACCCTTCTGCTCTATTTTGTTTCAATTTTTCCTTTGATATTTTAAAAAATGTCAGCTTGAGTTTGGCCCAGTGGCCTAATGGATAAGGCATCAGCCTTCGGAGCTGAGAATTGTGGGTTCGAGTCCCATCTGGGTCAAATCATGGTGGGAGGTACAGGAGCCTGTTTTTTGCTTTATTTACAAATACTTTTGACCGACCAAGAAATCCTGGTCAGCCGGGCACTGTGCTAATGGTGTAGTGGTATCATGCAGGATTCCCATTCTTGCGACCTGGGTTTGATTCCCGGTTGGCACAATTTTCTTACTAATTTGCAATTTGTGGGAATCGTCTACCAGATGAAATGATTTTAAATACTGCTTTGCTTGTGAATTGAAATGAACATATCCAGCAACACTTCTGCGAAATTTTGTTACAATTTTTCCTTTGATATTTTAAAAAAACTCTGCTTGAGTTTGGCCCAGTGGCCTAATGGATAAGGCATCAGCCTTCGGAGCTGAGGATTGTGAGTTCGAGTCCCATCTGGGTCAAATCATGGTGGGAGGTACAAGAGCTTGCTTTTTTGCTTTTTTTTACGAATACTTTTGACTGACCAAGAAATCCTGATCTGCTGTTGACTGCGCTAATGATGTAGTGGTATCATGCAGGATTCCAGTTCTTGTGACCTGGGTTCGATTCCTGGTTGACGCAACTTTCTTACCAATTTGTGGGCGTTGTGTATCAGATCAAATGATTTTAAATATTGTATTGCTTGTGAATTGAAATGTACACATCCAGCAACACTTCTGCGCAATTTTGTTACAATTTTTCCATTGATATTTTAAAAAATCTTTGCTTGAGTTTTGCCCAGTGTTCTAATGTATAAGGCATCGGCCTTCGTAGCTGAGGATTGTGGGTTTGAGTCCCATCTGGGTCAAGTCATGCTGGAAAATGGACTTCTCCTTCTTTGCTTATGTAACGAATACGTCTGACTTACCAATTAAGCCTGACTTACTTGCCCCTGCGCTAATGGTGTAGTGGTATCATGCAAGATTCCCATTCTTGTGACCCAGGTTCGATTCCTGGTTGGCGCAACTTTGTTACTAATTTGTGGGAATCGTGTATCAGATCAAATGATTTTAAATATTGTTTTGCTTGTGAATTGAAATGTACATATCCAGCAACACTTCTGTGCAATTTTGTTACAATTTTTCCTTTGATATTTTTAAAAATCTTTGCTTGAGTTTTGCCCAGTGTTCTAGTGTATAAGGCATCAGCCTTCGGAGCTGAGGATTGTGGGTTCGAATCCCATCTGGGTCAAATCATGCTGGAAAATGGACTTCTCCTTCTTTGCTTATGTAACGAATACGTCTGACTTACCAATAAACCTTGATTTCCTTGTGACTGTGCTAATGGTGTAGCGGTATCATGCAAGATTCCCATTCTTGTGACCCGGGTTCGAGTCCCGGTTGGCGCAATTTTCATACTAATTTGCAATTTGTGGGAATCGTGTACCAGAACAAATGATTTCAAATACTGCTTTGCTTGTGAATTGAAATGTACATATCCAGCGACCCTTCTGCTCTATTTTGTTTCATTTTTTCCTTTGATATTTTTAAAAATGTCAGCTTGAGTTTGGCCCAGTGGCCTAATGGATAAGGCATCAGCCTTCGGAGCTGAGGATTGTGGGTTCCAATCCCATCTGGGTCAAATCATGGTGGGAGGTACAGGAGCCTGTTTTTTGCTTTATTTACAAATACTTTTGACCGACCAAGAAATCCTGGTCAGCCGGGCACTGTGCTAATGGTGTAGTGGTATCATGCAGGATTCCCATTCTTGTGACCCGGGTTTGATTCCCGGTTGGCGCAATTTTTTTACTAATTTGCAATTTGTGGGAATCGTGTACCAGAACAAATGATTTCAAATACTGCTTTGCTTGTGAATTGAAATGTACATATCCAGCGACCCTTCTGCTCTATTTTGTTTCAATTTTTCCTTTGATATTTTAAAAAATGTCAGCTTGAGTTTGGCCCAGTGGCCTAATGGATAAGGCATCAGCCTTCGGAGCTGAGGATTGTGGGTTCGAGTCCCATCTGGGTCAATCGATGGTGGGAGGTACAAGAGCCTGTTTTTTTGCTTTTTTTTACGAATACTTTTGATTGACCAAGAAATCCTGATCTCCTGGTGACTGCGCTAATGGTTTAGTGGTATCATGCAGGATTCCCATTCTTGTGACCCTGGTTTGATTCCCGTTTGGCGCAATTTTCTTACTAATTTGCAATTTGTGGGTGTCGTATATCAGATCAAATGATTTTAAACATTGTTTTGCTTGTGAATTGAAATGTACATATCCAGCAACACTTCTGCGCAATTTTGTTACAATTTTTCATTTGATATTTTTAAAAATCTTTGCTTGAGTTTTGCCCAGTGTTCTAATGTATAAGGCATCAGCCTTCGGAGCTGAGGATTGTGGGTTCGAGTCCCATCTGGGTCAAATCATGGTGGGAGGTACAAGAGCTTGTTTTTTTGCTTTTTTTTACGAATACTTTTGATTGACCAAGAAATCCTGATCTCCTGGTTACTGCGCTAATGCTGTAGTGGTATCATGCAGGATTCCCATTCTTGCGACCTGGGTTTGATTCCCGATTGGCACAATTTTCTTACTAATTTGCAATTTATGGGAATCGTCTACCAGATGAAATGATTTTAAATACTGCTTTGCTTGTGAATTGAAAAGAACATATCCAGCAACACTTCTGCGCAATTTTGTTACAATTTTTCCTTTGATATTTTTAAAAAACTCTTATTGAGTTTGGCCCAGTGGCCTAATGGATAAGGCATCAGCCTTCGGAGCTGAGGATTGTGGGTTTGAGTCCCATCTGGGTCAAATCATGGTGGGAGGTACAAGAGCTTGTTTTTTTGCTTTTTTTTACAAATATTTTTGATTGACCAAGAAATCCTGATCTCCTGGTGACTGCGCTAATGCTGTAGTGGTATCATGCAAGATTCCCATTCTTGTGACCCTGGTTTGATTCCCGTTTGGCGCAATTTTCTTACTAATTTGCAATTTGTGGGTGTCGTATATCAGATCAAATGATTTTAAATATTGTTTTGCTTGTGAATTGAAATGTACATATCCAGCAACACTTCTGCGCAATTTTGTTACAATTTTTCATTTGATATTTTTAAAAATCTTTGCTTGAGTTTTGCCCAGTGTTCTAATGTATAAGGCATCAGCCTTTTCAGCTGAGAATTGTGGATTCGATTCCCATCTGGGTCAAGTCATGCTGGAAAATCGACTTCTCCTTCTTTGCTTATGTAACGAATACGTCTGACTTACCAATTAAGCCTGAATTACTTGCCACTTCGCTAATGGTGTAGTGGTATCATGCAAGATTCCCATTCTTGTGACCCTGGTTCGATTCCTGGTTGGTGCAACTTTGTTACTAATTTGCAATTTGTGGGAATCGTGTATCAGATCAAATGATTTTAAATATTGTTTTGCTTGTGAATTGAAATGTACATATCCAGCAACACTTCTGCGCAATTTTGTTAGAATTTTTCCTTTGATATTTTTAAAAATCTTTGCTTGAGTTTTGCCCAGTGTTCTAGTGTATAAGGCATCAGCCTTCGGAGCTGAGGATTGTGGGTTCGAATCCCATCTGGGTCAAATCATGCTGGAAAATGGACTTCTCCTTCTTCGCTTATGTAACGAATACGTCTGACTTACCAATAAACCCTGATTTACTTGCCACTGCGCTAATGCTGTAGTGGTATCATGCAACATTCCCATTCTTGTGACCCTGGTTTGATTCCTGTTTGGCGCAATTTTCTTACTAATTTGCAATTTGTGGGTGTCGTATATCAGATCAAATGATTTTAAATATTGTTTTGCTTGTGAATTGAAATGTACATATCCAGCAACACTTCTGCACAATTTTGTTACAATTTTTCATTTGATATTTTTAAAATCTTTGCTTGAGTTTTGCCCAGTGTTCTAATGTATAAGGCATCAGCCTTTGCAGCTGAGGATTGTGGGTTCGATTCCCATCTGGGTCAAGTCATGCTGGAAAATGGACTTCTCCTTCTTTGCTTATGTAATGAATACGTCTGACTTACCAATAAAGCCTGAATTACTTGCCACTGCGCTAATGGTGTAGTGGTATCATGCAAGATTCCCATTCTTGTGACCATGGTTCGATTCCTGGTTGGTGCCACTTTGTTACTAATTTGCAATTTGTGAGAATCGTGTATCAGATCAAATGATTTTAAATATTGTTTTGCATGTGAATTGAAATGTACATATCCAGCAACACTTCTGCGCAATTTTGTTACAATTTTTCCTTTGATATTTTTAAAAATCTTTGCTTGAGTTTTGCCCAGTGTTCTAGTGTATAAGGCATCAGCCTTCGGAGCTGAGGATTGTGGGTTCGAATCCCAACTGGGTCAAATCATGCTGGAAAATGGACTTCTCCTTCTTTGCTTATGTAACGAATACGTCTGACTTACCAATAAACCCTGGTTTACTTGCCACTGCGCTAATGGTGTAGTGGTATCATGCAAGATTCCCATTCTTGTGATCTGGGTTCGATTCCCGGTTGGCGCAATTTTCTTACTAATTTGCAATTTGTGGGAATCGTGTACCAGAACAAATGATTTCAAATACTGCTTTGCTTGTGAATTGAAATGTACATATCCAGCAACCCTTCTGCTCTATTTTGTTTAAATTTTTCCTTTGATAGTTTTAAAAATATCAGCTTGAGTTTGGCCCAGTGGCCTAATGGATAAGGCATCAGCCTTCGGAGCTGAGGATTGTGGGTTCGAGTCCCATCTGGGTCAAATCATGGTGGAAGGTACAGGAGCCTGTTTATTGCTTTATTTACAAATACTGTTGACTGACCAAGAAATCCTGGTCAGCCGGGCACTGTGCTAATGGTGTAGTGGTATCATGCAGGATTCCCGTTCTTGCGACCTGGGTTTGATTCCCGGTTGGCACAATTTTCTTACTAATTTGCAATTTGTGGGAATCGTCTACCAGATGAAATGATTTTAAACACTGCTTTGCTTGTGAATTGAAATGAACATATCCAGCAACACTTCTGCGCAATTTTGTTACAATTTTTCCTTTGATATGTTTATAAAACTCTTATTGAGTTTGGCCCAGTGGCCTAATGGATAAGGCATCAGCCTTAGGCGCTGAGGATTGTGGGTTCGAGTCCCATCTGGGTCAATCGATGGTGGGAGGTACAAGAGCTTGTTTTTTTGCTTTTTTTTACG
The DNA here is from genome assembly GCF_030463535.1 of Salminus brasiliensis. Taxonomy (NCBI): domain Eukaryota; kingdom Metazoa; phylum Chordata; class Actinopteri; order Characiformes; family Bryconidae; genus Salminus; species Salminus brasiliensis. The sequence goes on from NC_132891.1 coordinate 2,056,603, forward strand.
AATACTTTTGATTGACCAAGAAATCCTGATCTCCTGGTGACTGCGCTAATGGTTTAGTGGTATCATGCAGGATTTCCATTCTTGTGACCCTGGTTTGATTCCCGTTTGGCGCAATTTTCTTACTAATTTGCAATTTGTGGGTGTCGTATATCAGATCAAATGATTTTAAATATTGTTTTGCTTGTGAATTTAAATGTACATATCCAGCAACACTTCTGCGAAATTTTGTTACAATTTTTCCTTTGATATTTTAAAAAAACTCTGCTTGAGTTTGGCCCAGTGGCCTAATGGATAAGGCATCAGCCTTCGGAGCTGAGGATTGTGGGTTCGAGTCCCATCTGGGTCAAATCATGGTGGGCGGTACAAGAGCTTGTTTTTTTGCTTTTTTTTACGAATACTTTTGACTGACCAAGAAATCCTGATCTGCTGTTGACTGCGCTAATGGTGTAGTGGTATCGTGCAGGATTCCAGTTCTTGTGACCTGGGTTCGATTCCTGGTTGGCGCAACTTTCTTACCAATTTGTGGGCGTTGTGTATCAGATCAAATGATTTTAAATATTGTATTGCTTGTGAATTGAAATGTACCCATCCAGCAACAGTTCTGCGCAATTTTGTTACAATTTTTCCATTGATATTTTAAAAAATCTTTGCTTGAGTTTTGCCCAGTGTTCTAATGTATAAGGCATCGGCCTTCGCAGCTGAGGATTGTGGGTTTGAGTCCCATCTGGGTCAAGTCATGCTGGAAAATGGACTTCTCCTTCTTTGCTTATGTAACGAATACGTCTGACTTACCAATAAACCCTGATTTACTTGCCACTGCGCTAATGGTGTAGTGGTATCATGCAAGATTCCCATTCTTGTGACCCGGGTTCGATTCGTGGTTGGCGCAACTTTGTTACTAATTTGCAATTTGTGGGAATCGTGTATCAGATCAAATGATTTTAAATATTGTTTTGCTTGTGAATTGAAATGTACATATCCAGCAACACTTCTGCGCAATTTTGTTACAATTTTTCCTTTGATATTTTTAAAAATCTTTGCTTGAGTTTTGCCCAGTGTTCTAGTGTATAAGGCATCAGCCTTCGGAGCTGAGGATTGTGGGTTCGAATCCCATCTGGGTCAAATCATGCTGGAAAATGGACTTCTCCTTCTTTGCTTATGTAACGAATACGTCTGACTTACCAATAAACCCTGATTTACTTGCCACTGCGCTAATGGTGTAGTGGTATCATGCAAGATTCCCATTCTTGTGACCCGGGTTCGGTTGGCGCAATTTTCTTACTAATTTGCAATTTGTGGGAATCGTGTACCAGAACAAATGATTTCAAATACTGCTTTGCTTGTGAATTGAAATGTACATATCCAGCAACCCTTCTGCTCTATTTTGTTTAAATTTTTCCTTTGATAGTTTTAAAAATGTCAGCTTGAGTTTGGCCCAGTGGCCTAATGGATAAGACATCAGCCTTCGGAGCTGAGGATTGTGGGTTCGAGTCCCATCTGGGTCAAATCATGGTGGGAGGTACAGGAGCCTGTTTTTTGCATTATTTACAAATAGTTTTGACTGACCAAGAAATCCTGGTCAGCCCGACACTGTGCTAATGGTGTAGTGGTATCATGCAGGATTCCCATTCTTGCGACCTGGGTTTGATTCCCGGTTGGCACAATTTTCTTACTAATTTGCAATTTGTGGGAATCGTCTACCAGATGAAATGATTTTAAATACTGCTTTGCTTGTGAATTGAAATGAACATATCCAGCAACACTTCTGCGCAATTTTGTTACAATTTTTCCTTTGATATGTTTAAAAAACTCTTATTGAGTTTGGCCCAGTGGCCTAATGGATAAAGCATCAGCCTTCGGAGTTGAGGATTGTGGGTTCGAGTCCCATCTGGGTCAATCCATGGTGGGAGGTACAAGAGCTTGTTTTTTTGCTTTTTTTTACGAATACTTTTGATTGACCAAGAAATCCTGATCTCCTGGTGACTGCGCTAATGGTTTAGTGGTATCATGCAGGATTCCCATTCTTGTGACCCTGGTTTGATTCCCGTTTGGCGCAATTTTCTTACTAATTTGCAATTTGTGGGTGTCTTGTATCAGATCAAATGATTTTAAATATTGTTTTGCTTGTGAATTGAAATGTACATATCCAGCAACACTTCTGCGCAATTTTGTTACAATTTTTCATTTGATATTTTTAAAAATCTTTGCTTGAGTTTTGCCCAGTGTTCTAATGTATAAGGCATCAGCCTTTGCAGCTGAGGATTGTGGGTTCGATTCCCATCTGGGTCAAGTCATGCTGGAAAATGGACTTCTCCTTCTTTGCTTATGTAACGAATACGTCTGACTTACCAATAAACCCTGATTTACTTGCCACTGCGCTAATGGTGTAGTGGTATCATGCAAGATTCCCATTCTTGTGACCCAGGTTCGATTCCTGGTTGGTGCAACTTTGTTACTAATTTGCAATTTGTGGGAATCGTGTATCAGATCAAATGATTTTAAATATTGTTTTGCTTGTGAATTGAAATGTACATATCCAGCAACACTTCTGCGCAATTTTGTTACAATTTTTCCTTTGATATTTTTTTAAATCTTTGCTTGAGTTTTGCCCAGTGTTCTAGTGTATAAGGCATCAGCCTTCGGAGCTGAGGATTGTGGGTTCGAATCCCATCTGGGTCAAATCATGCTGGAAAATGGACTTCTCCTTCTTTGCTTATGTAACGAATACGTCTGACTTACCAATAAACCCTGATTTACTTGCCACTGTGCTAATGGTGTAGTGGTGTAGTGGGTTCGAGTCCCATCTGGGTCAAATCATGGTGGGAGGTACAGGAGCCTGTTTTTTGCTTTATTTACAAATACTTTTGACTGACCAAGAAATCCTGGTTAGCCGGGCACTGTGCTAATGGTGTAGTGGTATGATGCAGGTTCCCATTCTTGCGACCTGGGTTTGATTCCCGGTTGGCACAATTTTCTTACTAATTTGCAATTTGTGGGAATCGTCTACCAGATGAAATGATTTTAAATACTGCTTTGCTTGTGAATTGAAATGAACATATCCAGCAACACTTCTGCGCAATTTTGTTACAATTTTTCCTTTGATATTTTTAAAAAACTGTTATTGAGTTAATGGATAAGGCATCAGCCTTCGGAGCTGAGGATTGTGGGTTCGAGTCCCATCTGGGTCAAATCATGGTGGGAGGTAAAAGGGCTTGTTTTTTTGCTTTTTTTTACAAATACTTTTGATTGACCAAGAAATCCTGATCTCCTGGTGACTGCGCTAATGCTGTAGTGATATCATGCAAGATTCCCATTCTTGTGACCCTGGTTTGATTCCCGTTTGGCGCAATTTTCTTACTAATTTGCAATTTGTGGGTGTCGTATATCAGATCAAATGATTTTAAATATTGTTTTGCTTGTGAATTGAAATGTACATATCCAGCAACACTTCTGCGCAATTTTGTTACAATTTTTCCTTTGATATTTTTAAAAATCTTTGCTTGAGTTTTGCCCAGTGTTCTAGTGTATAAGGCATCAGCCTTCGGAGCTGAGGATTGTGGGTTCGAATCCCATCTGGGTCAAATCATGCTGGAAAATGGACTTCTCCTTCTTTGCTTATGTAACGAATACGTCTGACTTACCAATAAACCCTGATTTACTTGCCACTGCGCTAATGGTGTAGTGGTATCATGCAAGATTCCCATTCTTGTGACCCGGGTTCGGTTGGCGCAATTTTCTTACTAATTTGCAATTTGTGGGAATCGTGTACCAGAACAAATGATTTCAAATACTGCTTTGCTTGTGAATTGAAATGTACATATCCAGCAACCCTTCTGCTCTATTTTGTTTAAATTTTTCCTTTGATAGTTTTAAAAATGTCAGCTTGAGTTTGGCCCAGTGGCCTAATGGATAAGACATCAGCCTTCGGAGCTGAGGATTGTGGGTTCGAGTCCCATCTGGGTCAAATCATGGTGGGAGGTACAGGAGCCTGTTTTTTGCATTATTTACAAATAGTTTTGACTGACCAAGAAATCCTGGTCAGCCCGGCACTGTGCTAATGGTGTAGTGGTATCATGCAGGATTCCCATTCTTGCGACCTGGGTTTGATTCCCGGTTGGCACAATTTTCTTACTAATTTGCAATTTGTGGGAATCGTCTACCAGATGAAATGATTTTAAATACTGCTTTGCTTGTGAATTGAAATGAACATATCCAGCAACACTTCTGCGCAATTTTGTTACAATTTTTCCTTTGATATGTTTAAAAAACTCTTATTGAGTTTGGCCCAGTGGCCTAATGGATAAAGCATCAGCCTTCGGAGTTGAGGATTGTGGGTTCGAGTCCCATCTGGGTCAATCCATGGTGGGAGGTACAAGAGCTTGTTTTTTTGCTTTTTTTTACGAATACTTTTGATTGACCAAGAAATCCTGATCTCCTGGTGACTGCGCTAATGGTTTAGTGGTATCATGCAGGATTCCCATTCTTGTGACCCTGGTTTGATTCCCGTTTGGCGCAATTTTCTTACTAATTTGCAATTTGTGGGTGTCTTGTATCAGATCAAATGATTTTAAATATTGTTTTGCTTGTGAATTGAAATGTACATATCCAGCAACACTTCTGCGCAATTTTGTTACAATTTTTCATTTGATATTTTTAAAAATCTTTGCTTGAGTTTTGCCCAGTGTTCTAATGTATAAGGCATCAGCCTTTGCAGCTGAGGATTGTGGGTTCGATTCCCATCTGGGTCAAGTCATGCTGGAAAATGGACTTCTCCTTCTTTGCTTATGTAACGAATACGTCTGACTTACCAATAAACCCTGATTTACTTGCCACTGCGCTAATGGTGTAGTGGTATCATGCAAGATTCCCATTCTTGTGACCCAGGTTCGATTCCTGGTTGGTGCAACTTTGTTACTAATTTGCAATTTGTGGGAATCGTGTATCAGATCAAATGATTTTAAATATTGTTTTGCTTGTGAATTGAAATGTACATATCCAGCAACACTTCTGCGCAATTTTGTTACAATTTTTCCTTTGATATTTTTTTAAATCTTTGCTTGAGTTTTGCCCAGTGTTCTAGTGTATAAGGCATCAGCCTTCGGAGCTGAGGATTGTGGGTTCGAATCCCATCTGGGTCAAATCATGCTGGAAAATGGACTTCTCCTTCTTTGCTTATGTAACGAATACGTCTGACTTACCAATAAACCCTGATTTACTTGCCACTGTGCTAATGGTGTAGTGGTGTAGTGGGTTCGAGTCCCATCTGGGTCAAATCATGGTGGGAGGTACAGGAGCCTGTTTTTTGCTTTATTTACAAATACTTTTGACTGACCAAGAAATCCTGGTTAGCCGGGCACTGTGCTAATGGTGTAGTGGTATCATGCAGGTTCCCATTCTTGCGACCTGGGTTTGATTCCCGGTTGGCACAATTTTCTTACTAATTTGCAATTTGTGGGAATCGTCTACCAGATGAAATGATTTTAAATACTGCTTTGCTTGTGAATTGAAATGAACATATCCAGCAACACTTCTGCGCAATTTTGTTACAATTTTTCCTTTGATATTTTTAAAAAACTGTTATTGAGTTAATGGATAAGGCATCAGCCTTCGGAGCTGAGGATTGTGGGTTCGAGTCCCATCTGGGTCAAATCATGGTGGGAGGTAAAAGGGCTTGTTTTTTTGCTTTTTTTTACAAATACTTTTGATTGACCAAGAAATCCTGATCTCCTGGTGACTGCGCTAATGCTGTAGTGATATCATGCAAGATTCCCATTCTTGTGACCCTGGTTTGATTCCCGTTTGGCGCAATTTTCTTACTAATTTGCAATTTGTGGGTGTCGTATATCAGATCAAATGATTTTAAATATTGTTTTGCTTGTGAATTGAAATGTACATATCCAGCAACACTTCTGCGCAATTTTGTTACAATTTTTCCTTTGATATTTTTAAAAATCTTTGCTTGAGTTTTGCCCAGTGTTCTAGTGTATAAGGCATCAGCCTTCGGAGCTGAGGATTGTGGGTTCGAATCCCATCTGGGTCAAATCATGCTGGAAAATGGACTTCTCCTTCTTTGCTTATGTAACGAATACGTCTGACTTACCAATAAACCCTGATTTACTTGCCACTGCGCTAATGGTGTAGTGGTATCATGCAAGATTCCCATTCTTGTGACCCGGGTTCGATTCCCGGTTGGTGCAATTTTCTTACTAATTTGCAATTTGTGGGAATCGTGTACCAGAACAAATGATTTCAAATACTGCTTTGCTTGTGAATTGAAATGCACATATCCAGCGACCCTTCTGCTCTATTTTGTTTCAATGTTTCCTTTGATATTTTTAAAAATGTCAGCTTGAGTTTGGCCCAGTGGCCTAATGGATAAGGCATCAGCCTTCGGAGCTGAGGATTGTGGGTTCAAGTCCTACCTGGGTCAAATCATGGTGGGAGGTACATGAGCCTGTTTTTTGCTTTATTTACAAATACTTTTGACTGACCAAGAAATCCTGATCAGCAGGTTACTGTGCTAACGTTGTAGTGGTATCATGCAGGATTCCCATTCTTGCGACCTGGGTTTGATTCCCGGTTGGCACAATTTTCTTACTAATTTGCAATTTGTGGGAATCGTCTACCAGATGAAATGATTTTAAATACTGCTTTGCTTGTGAATTGAAATGAACATATCCAGCAACACTTCTGCGAAATTTTGTTACAATTTTTCCTTTGATATTTTAAAAAAACTCTGCTTGAGTTTGGCCCAGTGGCCTAATGGATAAGGCATCAGCCTTCGGAGCTGAGGATTGTGGGTTTGAGTCCCATCTGGGTCAAATCATGGTGGGAGGTACAAGAGCTTGTTTTTTTGCTTTTTTTTACGAATACTTTTGATTGACCAAGAAATCCTAATCTCCTGGTTACTGCGCTAATGCTGTAGTGGTATCATGCAGGATTCCCATTCTTGCGACCTGGGTTTGATTCCCGGTTGGCACAATTTTCTTACTAATTTGCAATTTGTGGGAATCGTCTACCAGATGAAATGATTTTAAATACTGCTTTGCTTGTGAATTGAAATGAACATATCCAGCAACACTTCGGCGATATTTTGTTACAATTTTTCCTTTGATATTTTTAAAAAACTCTTATTGAGTTTGGCCCAGTGGCCTAATGGATAAGGCATCAGCCTTCGGAGCTGAGGATTGTGGGTTCGAGTCCCATCTGGGTCAAATCATGGTGGGAGGTACAAGGGCTTGTTTTTTTGCTTTTTTTTACAAATACTTTTGATTGACCAAGAAATCCTGATCTCCTGGTGACTGCGCTAATGCTGTAGTGATATCATGCAAGATTCCCATTCTTGTGACCCTGGTTTGATTCCCGTTTGGCGCAATTTTCTTACTAATTTGCAATTTGTGGGTGTCGTATATCAGATCAAATGATTTTAAATATTGTTTTGCTTGTGAATTGAAATGTACATATCCAGCAACACTTCTGCGCAATTTTGTTACAATTTTTCATTTGATATTTTTAAAAATCTTTGCTTGAGTTTTGCCCAGTGTTCTAATGTATAAGGCATCAGCCTTTGCAGCTGAGGATTGTGGGTTCGATTCCCATCTGGGTCAAGTCATGCTGGAAAATGGACTTCTCCTTCTTTGCTTATGTAACGAATATGTCTGACTTACCAATAAAGCCTGACTTACTTGCCACTGCGCTAATGGTGTAGTGGTATCATGCAAGATTCCCATTCTTGTGACCCTGGTTTGATTCCCGTTTGGCGCAATTTTCTTACTAATTTGCAATTTGTGGGTGTCGTGTATCAGATCAAATGATTTTAAATATTGTTTTGCTTGTGAATTGAAATGTACATATCCAGCAACACTTCTGCGCAATTTTGTTACAATTTTTCATTTGATATTTTAAAAAATCTTTGCTTGAGTTTTGCCCAGTGTTCTAATGTATAAGGCATCAGCCTTTGCAGCTGAGGATTGTGGGTTCGATTCCCATCTGGGTCAAGTCATGCTGGAAAATGGACTTCTTCTTTGCTTATGTAACGAATACGTCTGACTTACCAATAAAGCCTGACTTACTTGCCACTGCGCTAATGGTGTAGTGGTATCATGCAGGATTCCCATTCTTGCGACCTGGGTTTGATTCCCGGTTGGCACAATTTTCTTACTAATTTGCAATTTGTGGGAATTGTCTACCAGATGAAATAATTTTAAATACTGCTTTGCTTGTGAATTGAAATGAACATATCCAGCAACACTTCTGCGCAAATTTGTTACAATTTTTCCTTTGATATTTTTAAAAAACTCTTATTGAGTTTGGCCCAGTGGCCTAATGTATAAGGCATCAGCCTTCGGAGCTGAGGATTGTGGGTTCGAGTCCCCTCTGGGTCAAATCATGGTGGGAGGTACAAGGGCTTGTTTTTTTGCTTTTTTTTACAAATACTTTTGATTGACCAAGAAATCCTGATCTCCTGGTGACTGCGCTAATGCTGTAGTGGTATCATGCAAGATTCCCATTCTTGTGACCCTGGTTTGATTCCTGTTTGGCGCAATTTTCTTACTAATTTGCAATTTGTGGGTGTCGTATATCAGATCAAATGATTTTAAATATTGTTTTGCTTGTGAATTGAAATGTACATATCCAGCAACACTTCTGCGCAATTTTGTTACAATTTTTCATTTGATATTTTTAAAAATCTTTGCTTGAGTTTTGCCCAGTGTTCTAATGTATAAGGCATCAGCCTTTGCAGCTGAGGATTGTGGGTTCGATTCCCATCTGGGTCAAGTCATGCTGGAAAATGGACTTCTCCTTCTTTGCTTATGTAACGAATACGTCTGACTTACCAATAAACCCTGATTTACTTGCCACTGCGCTAATGGTGTAGTGGTATCATGCAAGATTCCCATTCTTGTGACCCGGGTTCGATTCCCGGTTGGCGCAATTTTCTTGTTATTTTGCAATTTGTGGGAATCGTGTACCAGAACAAATGATTTCAAATACTGCTTTGCTTGTGAATTGATATGTACATATCCAGCAACCCTTTTGCTCTATTTTGTTTCAATTTTTCCTTTGATAGTTTTAAAAATGTCATCTTGAGTTTGGCCCAGTAGCCTAATGGATAAGGCATCAGCCTTCGGAGCTGAGGATTGTGGGTTCGAGTCCCATCTGGGTCAAATCATGGTGGGAGGTACAGGAGCCTGTTTTTTGCTTTATTTACAAATACTTTTGACTGACCAAGAAATCCTGGTCAGCTGGGCACTGTGCTAATGGTGTAGTGGTATCATGCAGGATTCCCATTCTTGCGACCTGGGTTTGATTCCAGGTTGGCACAATTTTCTTACTAATTTGCAATTTGTGGGAATCGTCTACCAGATGAAATGATTTTAAATACTGCTTTGCTTGTGAATTGAAATGAACATATCCAGCAACACTTCTGCGAAATTTTGTTACAATTTTTCCTTTGATATTTTAAAAAAACTCTGCTTGAGTTCGGCCCAGTGGCCTAATGGATAAGGCATCAGCCTTCAGAGCTGAGGATTGTGGGTTCGAGTCCCATCTGGGTCAAATCATGGTGGGAAGTACAAGAGCTTGTTTTTTTGCTTTTTTTTTACGAATACTTTTGATTGACCAAGAAATCCTGATCTCCTGGTTACTGCGCTAATGCTGTAGTGGTATCATGCAGGATTCCCATTCTTGCGACCTGGGTTTGATTCCTGGTTGGCACAATTTTCTTACTAATTTGCAATTTGTGGGAATCGTCTACCAGATGAAATGATTTTAAATACTGCTTTGCTTGTGAATTGAAATGAACATATCCAGCAACACTTCTGCGAAATTTTGTTACAATTTTTCCTTTGATATTTTTAAAAAACTCTTATTGAGTTTGGCACAGTGGCCTAATGGATAAGCCATCAGCCTTCGGAGCTGAGGATTGTGGGTTCGAGTCCCATCTGGGTCAAATCATGGTGGGAGGTACAAGAGCTTGTTTTTTTGCTTTTTTTTACAAATACTTTTGATTGACCAAGAAATCCTGATCTCCTGGTGACTGCGCTAATGCTGTAGTGGTATCATGCAAGATTCCCATTCTTGTGACCCTGGTTTGATTCCCGTTTGGCGCAATTTTCTTACTAATTTGCAATTTGTGGGTGTCGTATATCAGATCAAATGATTTTAAATATTGTTTTGCTTGTGAATTGAAATGTACATATCCAGCAACACTTCTGCGCAATTTTGTTACAATTTTTCATTTGATATTTTTAAAAATCTTTGCTTGAGTTTTGCCCAGTGTTCTAATGTATAAGGCATCAGCCTTTGCAGCTGAGGATTGTGGGTTCGATTCCCATCTGGGTCAAGTCATGCTGGAAAATGGACTTCTCCTTCTTTGCTTATGTAACGAATACGTCTGACTTACCAATAAAGCCTGACTTACTTGCCACTGCGCTAATGGTGTAGTGGTATCATGCAAGATTCCCATTCTTGTGACCCAGGTTCGATTCCTGGTTGGCGCAACTTTGTTACTAATTTCCAATTTGTGGGAATCGTGTATCAGATCAAATGATTTTAAATATTGTTTTGCTTGTGAATTGAAATGTACATATCCAGCAACACTTCTGCGCAATTTTGTTACAATTTTTCCTTTGATATTTTTTAACATCTTTGCTTGAGTTTGGCCCAGTGGCCTAATGGATAAGGCATCAGCCTTTGGAGCTGAGGATTGTGGGTTCGAGTCCCATCTGGGTCAAATCATGGTGGGAGGAACAAGAGCTTGTTTTTTTGCTTTTTTTTACGAATACTTTTGATTGACCAAGAAATCCTGATCTCCTGGTGACTGCGCTAATGCTGTAGTGGTATCATGCAAGATTCCCATTCTTGTGACCCGGGTTCGATTCCTGGTTGGCGCAATTTTCTTGTTATTTTGCAATTTGTGGGAATCGTGTACCAGAACAAATGATTTCAAATACTGCTTTGCTTGTGAATTGATATGTACATATCCAGCAACCCTTTTGCTCTATTTTGTTTCAATTTTTCCTTTGATAGTTTTAAAAATGTCATCTTGAGTTTGGCCCAGTGGCCTAATGGATAAGGCATCAGCCTTCGGAGCTGAGAATTGTGGGTTCGAGTCCCATCTGGGTCAAATCATGGTGGGAGGTACAGGAGCCTGTTTTTTGCTTTATTTACAAATACTTTTGACTGACCAAGAAATCCTGGTCAGCCGGGCACTGTGCTAATGGTGTAGTGGTATCATGCAGGATTCCCATTCTTGCGACCTGGGTTTGATTCCAGGTTGGCACAATTTTCTTACTAATTTGCAATTTGTGGGAATCGTCTACCAGATGAAATGATTTTAAATACTGCTTTGCTTGTGAATTGAAATGAACATATCCAGCAACACTTCTGCGAAATTTTGTTACAATTTTTCCTTTGATATTTTAAAAAAACTCTGCTTGAGTTCGGCCCAGTGGCCTAATGGATAAGGCATCAGCCTTCGGAGCTGAGGATTGTGGGTTCGAGTCCCATCTGGGTCAAATCATGGTGGGAAGTACAAGAGCTTGTTTTTTTGCTTTTTTTTTACGAATACTTTTGATTGACCAAGAAATCCTGATCTCCTGGTTACTGCGCTAATGCTGTAGTGGTATCATGCAGGATTCCCATTCTTGCGACCTGGGTTTGATTCCTGGTTGGCACAATTTTCTTACTAATTTGCAATTTGTGGGAATCGTCTACCAGATGAAATAATTTTAAATACTGCTTTGCTTGTGAATTGAAATGAACATATCCAGCAACACTTCTGCGAAATTTTGTTACAATTTTTCCTTTGATATTTTTAAAAAACTCTTATTGAGTTTGGCACAGTGGCCTAATGGATAAGGCATCAGCCTTCGGAGCTGAGGATTGTGGGTTCGAGTCCCATCTGGGTCAAATCATGGTGGGAGGTACAAGAGCTTGTTTTTTTGCTTTTTTTTACAAATACTTTTGATTGACCAAGAAATCCTGATCTCCTGGTGACTGCGCTAATGCTGTAGTGGTATCATGCAAGATTCCCATTCTTGTGACCCTGGTTTGATTCCCGTTTGGCGCAATTTTCTTACTAATTTGCAATTTGTGGGTGTCGTAAATCAGATCAAATGATTTTAAATATTGTTTTGCTTGTGAATTGAAATGTACATATCCAGCAACACTTCTGCGCAATTTTGTTACAATTTTTCATTTGATATTTTTAAAAATCTTTGCTTGAGTTTTGCCCAGTGTTCTAATGTATAAGGCATCAGCCTTTGCAGCTGAGGATTGTGGGTTCGATTCCCATCTGGGTCAAGTCATGCTGGAAAATGGACTTCTCCTTCTTTGCTTATGTAACGAATACGTCTGACTTACCAATAAAGCCTGACTTACTTGCCACTGCGCTAATGGTGTAGTGGTATCATGCAAGATTCCCATTCTTGTGACCCAGGTTCGATTCCTGGTTGGCGCAACTTTGTTACTAATTTGCAATTTGTGGGAATCGTGTATCAGATCAAATGATTTTAAATATTGTTTTGCTTGTGAATTGAAATGTACATATCCAGCAACACTTCTGCGCAATTTTGTTACAATTTTTCCTTTGATATTTTTTAACATCTTTGCTTGAGTTTGGCCCAGTGGCCTAATGGATAAGGCATCAGCCTTTGGAGCTGAGGATTGTGGGTTCGAGTCCCATCTGGGTCAAATCATGGTGGGAGGTACAAGAGCTTGTTTTTTTGCTTTTTTTTACGAATACTTTTGATTGACCAAGAAATCCTGATCTCCTGGTGACTGCGCTAATGCTGTAGTGGTATCATGCAAGATTCCCATTCTTGTGACCCTGGTTTGATTCCCGTTTGGCGCAATTTTCTTACTAATTTGCAATTTGTGGGTGTCGTATATCAGATCAAATGATTTTAAATATTGTTTTGCTTGTGAATTGAAATGTACATATCCAGCAACACTTCTGCGCAATTTTGTTTCATTTTTTCCTTTGATATTTTTAAAAATGTCAGCTTGAGTTTAGCCCAGTGGCCTAATGGATAAGGCATCAGCCTTCGGAGCTGAGGATTGTGGGTTCGAGTCCCATCTGGGTCAAATCATGGTGGGAGGTACAGGAGCCTGTTTTTTGCTTTATTTACAAATACGTTTGACTGACCAAGAAATCCTGGTCAGCCGGGCACTGTGCTAATGGTGTAGTGGTATCATGCAGGATTCCCATTCTTGCGACCTGGGTTTGATTTCCGGTTGGCACAATTTTCTTACTAATTTGCAATTTGTGGGAATCGTCTACCAGATGAAATGATTTTAAATACTGCTTTGCTTGTGAATTGAAATGAACATATCCAGCAACACTTCTGCAAAATTTTGTTACAATTTTTCCTTTGATATTTTAAAAAAACTCTGCGTGAGTTTGGCCCAGTGGCCTAATGGATAAGGCATCAGCCTTCGGAGCTGAGGATTGTGGGTTTGAGTCCCATCTGGGTCAAATCATGGTGGGAGGTACAAGAGCTTGTTTTTTTGCTTTTTTTTTACGAATACTTTTGATTGACCAAGAAATCCTGATCTCCTGGTGACTGCGCTAATGCTGTAGTGGTATCATGCAAGATTCCCATTCTTGTGACCCTGGTTTGATTCCTGGTTGGTGCAGCTTTGTTACTAATTTGCAATTTGTGGGAATCGTGTATCAGATCAAATGATTTTAAATATTGGTTTGCTTGTGAATTGAAATGTACATATCCAGCAACACTTCTGCGCAATTTTGTTACAATTTTTCCTTTGATATTTTAAAAAATCTTTGCTTGAGTTTTGCCCAGTGTTCTAATGTATAAGGCATCAGCCTTCGGAGCTGAGGATTGTGGGTTCGAATCCCATCTGGGTCAAATCATGCTGGAAAATGGACTTCTCCTTCTTTGCTTATGTAACGAATACGTCTGACTTACCAATAAACCCTGATTTACATACCACTGCGCTAATGGTGTAGTGGTATCATGCAAGATTCCCATTCTTGTGACCCGGGTTCGATTCCCGGTTGGTGCAATTTTCTTACTAATTTGCAATTTGTGGGAATCGTGTACCAGAACAAATGATTTCAAATACTGCTTTGCTTGTGAATTGAAATGTACATATCCAGCAACCCTTCTGCTCTATTTTGTTTCAATTTTTCCTTTGATAGTTTTAAAAATGTCAGCTTGAGTTTGGCCCAGTGGCCTAATGGATAAGGCATCAGCCTTCGGAGCTGAGGATTGTGGGTTCGAGTCCCATCTGTGTCAAATCATGGTGGGAGGTACAAGAGCTTGTTTTTTTGCTTTTTTTTACGAATACTTTTGATTGACCAAGAAATCCTGATCTCCTGGTGACTGCGCTAATGCTGTAGTTGTATCATGCAAGATTCCCATTCTTGTGACCCTGGTTTGATTCCCGTTTGGCGCAATTTTCTTACTAATTTGCAATTTGTGGGTGTCGTATATCAGATCAAATGATTTTAAATATTGTTTTGCTTGTGAATTGAAATGTACATATCCAGCAACACTTCTGTGCAATTTTGTTACAATTTTTCCTTTGATATTTTTAAAAATCTTTGCTTGAGTTTTGCCCAGTGTTCTAATGTATAAGGCATCAGCCTTTGCAGCTGAGGATTGTGGGTTCGATTCCCATCTGGGTCAAGTCATGCTGGAAAATGGACTTCTCCTTCTTTGCTTATGTAACGAATACGTCTGACTTACCAATAAAGCCTGACTTATTTGCCGCGGCGCTAATGGTGTAGTGGTATCATGCAAGATTCCCATTCTTGTGACCCGGGTTCGATTCCCGGTTGGCGCAATTTTCTTACTAATTTGCAATTTGTGGGAATCGTGTACCAGAACAAATGATTTCAAATACTGCTTTGCTTGTGAATTGAAATGCACATATCCAGCGACCCTTCTGCTCTATTTTGTTTCAATGTTTCCTTTGATATTTTTAAAAATGTCAGCTCGAGTTTGGCCCAGTGGCCTAATGGATAAGGCATCAGCCTTCGTAGCTGAGGATTGTGGGTTCAAGTCCCACCTGGGTCAAATCATGGTGGGAGGTACATGAGCCTGTTTTTTGCTTTATTTACAAATACTTTTGACTGACCAAGAAATCCTGATCAGCAGGTTACTGTGCTAACATTGTAGTGGTATCATGCAGGATTCCCATTCTTGCGACCTGGGTTTGATTCCCGGTTGGCGCAATTTTCTTACTAATTTGCAATTTGTGGGAATCGTCTACCAGATGAAATGATTTTAAATACTGCTTTGCTTGTGAATTGAAATGAACATATCCAGCAACACTTCTGCGCAATTTTGTTACAATTTTTCCTTTGATATTTTTAAAAAACTCATATTGAGTTTGGCCCAGTGGCAAAATGGATAAAGCATCAGCCTTCGGAGCTGAGGATTGTGGGTTCGAGTCCCATCTGGGTCAATCCATGGTGGGAGGTTCAAGAGCTTGTTTTTTTGCTTTTTTTTACGAATACTTTTGATTGACCAAGAAATCCTGATCTCCTGGTGACTGCGCTAATGGTTTAGTGGTATCATGCAGGATTCCCATTCTTGTGACCCTGGATTGATTTCCGTTTGGCGCAATTTTCTTACTAATTTGCAATTTGTGGGTGTCGTATATCAGATCAAATGATTTTAAATATTGTTTTGCTTGTGAATTGAAATGTACATATCCAGCAACTCTTCTGCGCAATTTTGTTACAATTTTTCATTTGATATTTTTAAAAATCTTTGCTTGAGTTTTGCCCAGTGTTCTATTGTATAAGGCATCAGCCTTTGCAGCTGAGGATTGTGGGTTCGATTCCCATCTGGGTCAAGTCATGCTGGAAAATGGACTTCTCCTTCTTTGCTTATGTAACGAATACGTCTGACTTACCAATAAACCCTGATTTACTTGCCACTGCGCTAATGGTGTAGTGGTATCATGCAAGATTCTCATTCTTGTGACCCAGGTTCGATTCCTGGTTGGTGCAACTTTGTTACTAATTTGCAATTTGTGGGTGTCGTATATCAGATCAAATGATTTTAAATATTGTTTTGCTTGTGAATTGAAATGTACATATCCAGCAACACTTCTGCGCAATTTTGTTACAATTTTTCATTTGATATTTTTAAAAATCTTTGCTTGAGTTTTGCCCAGTGTTCTAATGTATAAGGCATCAGCCTTTGCAGCTGAGGATTGTGGGTTCGATTCCCATCTGGGTCAAGTCATGCTGGAAAATGGACTTCTCCTTCTTTGCTTATGTAACGAATATGTCTGACTTACCAATAAAGCCTGACTTACTTGCCACTGCGCTAATGGTGTAGTGGTATCATGCAAGATTCCCATTCTTGTGACCCTGGTTTGATTCCCGTTTGGCGCAATTTTCTTACTAATTTGCAATTTGTGGGTGTCGTGTATCAGATCAAATGATTTTAAATATTGTTTTGCTTGTGAATTGAAATGTACATATCCAGCAACACTTCTGCGCAATTTTGTTACAATTTTTCATTTGATATTTTAAAAAATCTTTGCTTGAGTTTTGCCCAGTGTTCTAATGTATAAGGCATCAGCCTTTGCAGCTGAGGATTGTGGGTTCGATTCCCATCTGGGTCAAGTCATGCTGGAAAATGGACTTCTTCTTTGCTTATGTAACGAATACGTCTGACTTACCAATAAAGCCTGACTTACTTGCCACTGCGCTAATGGTGTAGTGGTATCATGCAGGATTCCCATTCTTGCGACTTGGGTTTGATTCCCGGTTGGCACAATTTTCTTACTAATTTGCAATTTGTGGGAATCGTCTACCAGATGAAATAATTTTAAATACTGCTTTGCTTGTGAATTGAAATGAACATATCCAGCAACACTTCTGCGCAAATTTGTTACAATTTTTCCTTTGATATTTTTAAAAAACTCTTATTGAGTTTGGCCCAGTGGCCTAATGTATAAGGCATCAGCCTTCGGAGCTGAGGATTGTGGGTTTGAGTCCCCTCTGGGTCAAATCATGGTGGGAGGTACAAGGGCTTGTTTTTTTGCTTTTTTTTACAAATACTTTTGATTGACCAAGAAATCCTGATCTCCTGGTGACTGCGCTAATGCTGTAGTGGTATCATGCAAGATTCCCATTCTTGTGACCCTGGTTTGATTCCTGTTTGGCGCAATTTTCTTACTAATTTGCAATTTGTGGGTGTCGTATATCAGATCAAATGATTTTAAATATTGTTTTGCTTGTGAATTGAAATGTACATATCCAGCAACACTTCTGCGCAATTTTGTTACAATTTTTCATTTGATATTTTTAAAAATCTTTGCTTGAGTTTTGCCCAGTGTTCTAATGTATAAGGCATCAGCCTTTGCAGCTGAGGATTGTGGGTTCGATTCCCATCTGGGTCAAGTCATGCTGGAAAATGGACTTCTCCTTCTTTGCTTATGTAACGAATACGTCTGACTTACCAATAAACCCTGATTTACTTGCCACTGTGCTAATGGTGTAGTGGTATCATGCAAGATTCCCATTCTTGTGACCCGGGTTCGATTCCCGGTTGGCGCAATTTTCTTGTTATTTTGCAATTTGTGGGAATCGTGTACCAGAACAAATGATTTCAAATACTGCTTTGCTTGTGAATTGATATGTACATATCCAGCAACCCTTTTGCTCTATTTTGTTTCAATTTTTCCTTTGATAGTTTTAAAAATGTCATCTTGAGTTTGGCCCAGTGGCCTAATGGATAAGGCATCAGCCTTCGGAGCTGAGGATTGTGGGTTCGAGTCCCATCTGGGTCAAATCATGGTGGGAGGTACAGGAGCCTGTTTTTTGCTTTATTTACAAATACTTTTGACTGACCAAGAAATCCTGGTCAGCCGGGCACTGTGCTAATGGTGTATTGGTATCATGCAGGATTCCCATTCTTGCGACCTGGGTTTGATTCCAGGTTGGCACAATTTTCTTACTAATTTGCAATTTGTGGGAATCGTCTACCAGATGAAATGATTTTAAATACTGCTTTGCTTGTGAATTGAAATGAACATATCCAGCAACACTTCTGCGAAATTTTGTTACAATTTTTCCTTTGATATTTTAAAAAAACTCTGCTTGAGTTCGGCCCAGTGGCCTAATGGATAAGGCATCAGCCTTCGGAGCTGAGGATTGTGGGTTCGAGTCCCATCTGGGTCAAATCATGCTGGAAAATGGACTTCTCCTTCTTTGCTTATGTAACGAATACGTCTGACTTACCAATAAACCCTGATTTACTTACCACTGCGCTAATGGTGTAGTGGTATCATGCAAGATTCCCATTCTTGTGACCCTGGTTTGATTCCTGGTTGGTGCAGCTTTGTTACTAATTTGCAATTTGTGGGAATCGTGTATCAGATCAAATGATTTTAAATATTGTTTTGCTTGTGAATTGAAATGTACATATCCAGCAACACTTCTGCGCAATTTTGTTACAATTTTTCCTTTGATATTTTAAAAAATCTTTGCTTGAGTTTTGCCCAGTGTTCTAATGTATAAGGCATCAGCCTTCGGAGCTGAGGATTGTGGGTTCGAATCCCATCTGGGTCAAATCATGCTGGAAAATGGACTTCTCCTTCTTTGCTTATGTAACGAATACGTCTGACTTACCAATAAACCCTGATTTACTTACCGCTGCGCTAATGGTGTAGTGGTATCATGCAAGATTCCCATTCTTGTGACCTGGGTTCGATTCCCGGTTGGTGCAATTTTCTTACTAATTTGCAATTTGTGGGAATCGTGTACCAGAACAAATGATTTCAAATACTGCTTTGCTTGTGAATTGAAATGTACATATCCAGCAACCCTTCTGCTCTATTTTGTTTCATTTTTTCCTTTGATATTTTTAAAAATGTCAGCTTGAGTTTGGCCCAGTGGCCTAATGGATAAGGCATCAGCCTTCGGAGCTGAGGATTGTGGGTTCGAGTCCCATCTGGGTCAAATCATGGTAGGAGGTACAGGAGCCTGTTTTTTGCTTTATTTACAAATACTTTTGACTGACCAAGAAATCCTGGTCAGCCGGGCACTGTGCTAATGGTGTAGTGGTATCATGCAGGATTCCTATTCTTGCGACCTGGGTTTGATTCCCGGTTGGCACAATTTTCTTACTAATTTGCAATTTGTGGGAATCGTCTACCAGATGAAATGATTTTAAATACTGCTTTGCTTGTGAATTGAAATGAACATATCCAGCAACACTTCTGCGAAATTTTGTTACAATTTTTCCTTTGATATTTTAAAAAAACTCTGCTTGAGTTTGGCCCAGTGGCCTAATGGATAAGGCATCAGCCTTCGGAGCTGAGGATTGTGGGTTCGAGTCCCATCTGGGTCAAATCATGGTGGGAGGTACAAGAGCTTGTTTTTTTGCTTTTTTTTACGAATACTTTTGATTGACCAAGAAATCCTGATCTCCTGGTGACTGCGCTAATGCTGTAGTGGTATCATGCAAGATTCCCATTCTTGTGACCCTGGTTTGATTCTCGTTTGGCGCAATTTTCTTACTAATTTGCAATTTGTGGGTGTCGTATATCAGATCAAATGATTTTAAATATTGTTTTGCTTGTGAATTGAAATGTACATATCCAGCAACACTTCTGTGCAATTTTGTTACAATTTTTCATTTGATATTTTTAAAAATCTTTGCTTGAGTTTTGCCCAGTATTCTAATGTATAAGGCATCAGCCTTTGCAGCTGAGGATTGTGGGTTCGATTCCCATCTGGGTCAAGTCATGCTGGAAAATGGACTTCTCCTTCTTTGCTTATGTAACGAATACGTCTGACTTACCAATAAAGCCTGACTTACTTGCCACGGCGCTAATGGTGTAGTGGTATCATGCAAGATTCCCATTCTTGTGACCCAGGTTCGATTCCTGGTTGGCGCAACTTTGTTACTAATTTGCAATTTGTGGGAATCGTGTATCAGATCAAATGATTTTAAATATTGTTTTGCTTGTGAATTGAAATGTACATATCCAGCAACACTTCTGCGCAATTTTGTTACAATTTTTCCTTTGATATTTTTAAAAATCTTTGCTTGAGTTTTGCCCAGTGTTCTAGTGTATAAGGCATCAGCCTTCGGAGCTGAGGATTGTGGGTTCGAATCCCATCTGGGTCAAATCATGCTGGAAAATGGACTTCTCCTTCTTTGCTTATTTAACGAATACGTCTGACTTACCAATAAACCCTGATTTACTTGCCACTGCGCTAATGGTGTAGTGGTATCATGCAAGATTCCCATTCTTGTGACCCGGGTTCGATTCCCGGTTGGCGCAATTTTCTTACTAATTTGCAATTTGTGGGAATCGTGTACCAGAACAAATGATTTCAAATACTGCTTTGCTTGTGAATTGAAATGTACATATCCAGCAACCCTTCTGCTCTATTTTGTTTCATTTTTTCCTTTGATATTTTTAAAAATGTCAGCTTGAGTTTAGCCCAGTGTTCTAATGGATAAGGCATCAGCCTTCGGAGCTGAGGATTGTGGGTTCGAGTCCCATCTTGGTCAAATCATGGTGGGAGGTACAAGAGCTTGTTTTTTTGCTTTTTTTTACGAATACTTTTGATTGACCAAGAAATCCTGATCTCCTGGTGACTGCGCTAATGCTGTAGTGGTATCATGCAAGATTCCCATTCTTGTGACCCTGGTTTGATTCCCGTTTGGCGCAATTTTCTTACTAATTTGCAATTTGTGGGTGTCGTATATCAGATCAAATGATTTTAAATATTGTTTTGCTTGTGAATTGAAATGTACATATCCAGCAACACTTCTGCGCAATTTTGTTACAATTTTTCCTTTGATATTTTTAAAAATCTTTGCTTGAGTTTTGCCCAGTGTTCTAGTGTATAAGGCATCAGCCTTCGGAGCTGAGGATTGTGGGTTCGAATCCCATCTGGGTCAAATCATGCTGGAAAATGGACTTCTCCTTCTTTGCTTATGTAACGAATACGTCTGACTTACCAATAAACCCTGATTTACTTGCCACTGCGCTAATGGTGTAGTGGTATCATGCAAGATTCCCATTCTTGTGACCCGGGTTCGATTCCCGGTTGGCGCAATTTTCTTGTTATTTTGCAATTTGTGGGAATCGTGTACCAGAACAAATGATTTCAAATACTGCTTTGCTTGTGAATTGAAATGTACATATCCAGCAACCCTTCTGCTCTATTTTGTTTCAATTTTTCCTTTGATAGTTTTAAAAATGTCAGCTTGAGTTTGGCCCAGTGGCCTAATGGATAAGGCATCAGCCTTCGGAGCTGAGGATTGTGGGTTTGAGTCCCATCTGGGTCAAATCATGGTGGGAGGTACAGGAGCCTGTTTTTTGCTTTATTTACAAATACTTTTGACTGACCAAGAAATCCTGGTCAGCCGGGCACTGTGCTAATGGTGTAGTGGTATCATGCAGGATTCCCATTCTTGCGACCTGGGTTTGATTCCCGGTTGGCACAATTTTCTTACTAATTTGCAATTTGTGGGAATCGTCTACCAGATGAAATGATTTTAAATACTGCTTTGCTTGTGAATTGAAATGAACATATCCAGCAACACTTCTGCGAAATTTTGTTACAATTTTTCCTTTGATATTTTAAAAAAACTCTGCTTGAGTTTGGCCCAGTGGCCTAATGGATAAGGCATCAGCCTTCGGAGCTGAGGATTGTGGGTTCAAGTCCCATCTGGGTCAAATCATGGTGGGAGGTACAAGAGCTTGTTTTTTTGCTTTTTTTTACGAATACTTTTGATTGACCAAGAAATCCAGATCTCCTGGTTACTGCGCTAATGCTGTAGTGGTATCATGCAGGATTCCCATTCTTGCGACCTGGGTTTGATTCCCGGTTGGCACAATTTTCTTACTAATTTGCAATTTGTGGGAATCGTCTACCAGATGAAATGATTTTAAATACTGCTTTGCTTGTGAATTGAAATGAACATATCCAGCAACACTTCTGCGCAAATTTGTTAAAATTTTTCCTTTGATATTTTTAAAAAACTCTTATTGAGTTTGGCCCAGTGGCCTAATGGATAAGGCATCAGCCTTCGGAGCTGAGGATTGTGGGTTCGAGTCCCCTCTGGGTCAAATCATGGTGGGAGGTACAAGGGCTTGTTTTTTTGCTTTTTTTTACAAAAACTTTTGATTGACCAAGAAATCCTGATCTCCTGGTGACTGCGCTAATGCTGTAGTGGTATCATGCAAGATTCCCATTCTTGTGACCCTGGTTTGATTCCTGGTTGGTGCAGCTTTGTTACTAATTTGCAATTTGTGGGAATCGTGTATCAGATCAAATGATTTTAAATATTGTTTTGCTTTTGAATTGAAATGTACATATCCAGCAACACTTCTGCGCAATTTTGTTACAATTTTTCCTTTGATATTTTTAAAAATCTTTGCTTGAGTTTTGCCCAGTGTTCTAATGTATAAGGCATCAGCCTTCGGAGCTGAGGATTGTGGGTTCGAATCCCATCTGGGTCAAATCATGCTGGAAAATGGACTTCTCCTTCTTTGCTTATGTAACGAATACGTCTGACTTACCAATAAACCCTGATTTACTTGCCACTGCGCTAATGGTGTAGTGGTATCATGAAAGATTCCCATTCTTGTGACCCGGGTTCGATTCCCGGTTGGCGCAGTTTTCTTACTAATTTGCAATTTGTGGGAATCGTGTACCAGAACAAATGATTTCAAATACTGCTTTGCTTGTGAATTGAAATGAACATATCCAGCAACCCTTCTGCTCTATTTTGTTTCATTTTTTCCTTTGATATTTTTAAAAATGTCAGCTTGAGTTTGGCCCAGTGGCCTAATGGATAAGGCATCAGCCTTCAGAGCTGAGGATTGTGGGTTCAAGTCCCATCTGGGTCAAATCATGGTAGGAGTTACAGGAGCCTGTTTTTTGCTTTATTTACAAATACTTTTGACTGACCAAGAAATCCTGGTCAGCCGGGCACTGTGCTAATGGTGTAGTGGTATCATGCAGGATTCCTATTCTTGCGACCTGGGTTTGATTCCCGGTTGGCACAATTTTCTTACTAATTTGCAATTTGTGGGAATCGTCTACCAGATGAAATGATTTTAAATACTGCTTTGCTTGTGAATTGAAATGAACATATCCAGCAACACTTCCGCGAAATTTTGTTACAATTTTTCCTTTGATATTTTAAAAAAACTCTGCTTGAGTTTGGCCCAGCGGCCTAATGGATAAGGCATCAGCCTTCGGAGCTGAGGATTGTGGGTTCGAGTCCCATCTGGGTCAAATCATGGTGGGAGGTACAAGAGCTTGTTTTTTTGCTTTTTTTTACGAATACTTTTGATTGACCAAGAAATCCTGATCTCCTGGTGACTGCGCTAATGCTGTAGTGGTATCATGCAAGATTCCCATTCTTGTGACCCAGGTTCGATTCCTGGTTGGCGCAACTTTGTTACTAATTTGCAATTTGTGGGAATCGTGTATCAGATCAAATGATTTTAAATATTGTTTTGCTTGTGAATTGAAATGTACATATCCAGCAACACTTCTGCGCAATTTTGTTACAAGTTTTCCTTTGATATTTTTAAAAATCTTTGCTTGAGTTTTGCCCAGTGTTCTAGTGTATAAGGCATCAGCCTTCGGAGCTGAGGATTGTGGGTTCGAATCCCATCTGGGTCAAATCATGCTGGAAAATGGACTTCTCCTTCTGTGCTTATGTAACGAATACGTCTGACTTACCAATAAACCCTGATTTGCTTGCCACTGCGCTAATGGTGTAGTGGTATCATGCAAGATTCCCGTTCTTGTGACCCTTGTTCGATTCCCGGTTGGCGCAATTTTCTTACTAATTTGCAATTTGTGGGAATCGTGTACCAGAACAAATGATTTCAAATACTGCTTTGCTTGTGAATTGAAATGTACATATCCAGCAACCCTTCTGCTCTATTTTGTTTAAATTTTTCCTTTGATATTTTTAAAAATGTCAGCTTGAGTTTGGCCCAGTGGCCTAATGGATAAGGCATCAGCCTTCGGAGCTGAGGATTGTGGGTTCGAGTCCCATCTGGGTCAAATCATGGTGGGAGGTACAGGAGCCTGTTTTTTGCTTTATTTACAAATACTTTTGACTGACCAAGAAATCCTGGTCAGCTGGGCACTGTGCTAATGGTGTAGTGGTATCATGCAGGATTCCCATTCTTGCGACCTGGGTTTGATTCCCGGTTGGCACAATTTTCTTACTAATTTGCAATTTGTGGGAATCGTCTACCAGATGAAATGATTTTAAATACTGCTTTGCTTGTGAATTGAAATGAACATATCCAGCAACACTTCTGCGAAATTTTGTTACAATTTTTCCTTTGATATTTTAAAAAAACTCTGCTTGAGTTTGGCCCAGTGGCCTAATGGATAAGGCATCAGCCTTCGGAGCTGAGGGTTGTGGGTTCAAGTCCCATCTGGGTCAAATCATGGTGGGAGGTACAAGAGCTTGTTTTTTTGCTTTTTTTTACGAATACTTTTGATTGACCAAGAAATCCTGATCTCCTGGTGACTGCGCTAATGCTGTAGTGGTATCATGCAAGATTCCCATTCTTGTGACCCTGGTTTGATTCCCGTTTGGCGCAATTTTCTTACTAATTTGCAATTTGTGGGTGTCGTATATCAGATCAAATGATTTTAAATATTGTTTTGCTTGTGAATTGAAATGTACATATCCAGCAACACTTCTGCGCAATTTTGTTACAATTTTTCATTTGATATTTTTAAAAATCTTTGCTTGAGTTTTGCCCAGTGTTCTAGTGTATAAGGCATCAGCCTTCGGAGCTGAGGATTGTGGGTTCGAATCCCATCTGGGTCAAATCATGCTGGAAAATGGACTTCTCCTTCTTTGCTTATGTAACGAATACGTCTGACTTACCAATAAACCCTGATTTACTTGCCACTGCGCTAATGGTGTAGTGGTATCATGCAAGATTCCCATTCTTGTGACCCGGGTTCGATTCCCGGTTGGCGCAATTTTCTTACTAATTTGCAATTTGTGGGAATCGTGTACCAGAACAAATGATTTCAAATACTGTTTTGCTTGTGAATTGAAATGTACATATCCAGCAACCCTTCTGCTCTATTTTGTTTCATTTTTTCCTTTGATATTTTTAAAAATGTCAGCTTGAGTTTGGCCCCGTGGCCTAATGGATAAGGCATCAGCCTTCGGAGCTGAGGATTGTGGGTTCGAGTCCCATCTGGGTCAAATCATGGTGGGAGGTACAGGAGCCTGTTTTTTGCTTTATTTACAAATACTTTTGACTGACCAAGAAATCCTGGTCAGCCGGGCACTGTCCTAATAGTGTAGTGGTATCATGCAGGATTCCCATTCTTGCGACCTGGGTTTGATTCCCGGTTGGCACAATTTTCTTACTAATTTGCAATTTGTGGGAATCGTCTACCAGATGAAATGATTTTAAATACTGCTTTGCTTGTGAATTGAAATGAACATATCCAGCAACACTTCTGCGAAATTTTGTTACAATTTTTCCTTTGATATTTTTAAAAATGTCAGCTTGAGTTTGGCCCAGTGGCCTAATGGATAAGGCATCAGCCTTCGGAGCTGAGAATTGTGGGTTCGAGTCCCATCTGGGTCAAATCACGGTGGGAGGTACAAGAGCTTGTTTTTTTGCTTTTTTTTACGAATACTTTTGATTTACCAAGAAATCCTGATCTCCTGGTGACTGCGCTAATGCTGTAGTGGTATCATGCAAGATTCCCATTCTTGTGACCCTGGTTTGATTCCCGTTTGGCGCAATTTTCTTACTAATTTGCAATTTGTGGGTGTCGTATATCAGATCAAATGATTTTAAATATTGTTTTGCTTGTGAATTGAAATGTACATATCCAGCAACACTTCTGCGCAATTTTGTTACAATTTTTCATTTGATATTTTTAAAAATCTTTGCTTGAGTTTTGCCCAGTGTTCTAATGTATAAGGCATCAGCCTTTGCAGCTGAGGATTGTGGGTTCGATTCCCATCTGGGTCAAGTCATGCTGGAAAATGGACTTCTCCTTCTTTGCTTATGTAACGAATATGTCTGACTTACCAATAAAGCCTGACTTACTTGCCACTGTGCTAATGGTGTAGTGGTATCATGCAGGATTCCCATTCTTGCGACCTGGGTTTGATTTCCGGTTGGCACAATTTTCTTACTAATTTGCAATTTGTGGGAATCGTCTACCAGATGAAATGATTTTAAATACTGCTTTGCTTGTGAATTGAAATGAACATATCCAGCAACGCTTCTGCGAAATTTTGTTACAATTTCTCCTTTGATATTTTAAAAAAACGCTGCTTGAGGTTGGCCCAGTGGCCTAATGGATAAGGCATCAGCCTTCTGAGTTGAGGATTGTGGGTTCGAGTCCCATCTGGGTCAAATCATGGTGGGAGGTACAAGAGCTTGTTTTTTTGCTTTTTTTAAGAATACTTTTGACTGACCAAGAAATCCTGATCTGCTGTTGACTGCGCTAATGGTGTAGTGGTATCATGCAGGATTCCAGTTCTTGTGACCTGGGTTCGATTCCTGGTTGGCGCAACTTTGGTACCAATTTGTGGGCGTTGTGTATCAGATCAAATGATTTTAAATATTGTATTGCTTGTGAATTGAAATGTACATATCCAGCAACACTTCTGCGCAATTTTGTTACAATTTTTCCTTTGATATTTTTAAAAATCTTTGCTTGAGTTTTGCCCAGTGTTCTAGTGTATAAGGCATCAGCCTTCGGAGCTGAGGATTGTTGGTTCGAATCCCATCTGGGTCAAATCATGCTGGAAAATAGACTTCTCCTTCTTTGCTTATGTAACGAATACGTCTGACTTACCAATAAACCCTGATTTGCTTGCCACTGCGCTAATGGTGTAGTGGTATCATGCAAGATTCCCATTCTTGTGACCCGGGTTCGGTTCCCGGTTGGCGCAATTTTCTTACTAATTTGCAATTTGTGGGAATCGTGTACCAGAACAAATGATTTCAAATACTGCTTCGCTTGTGAATTGAAATGTACATATCCAGCAACCCTTCTGCTCTATTTTGTTTCAATTTTTCCTTTGATAGTTTTAAAAATGTCAGCTTGAGTTTGGCCCAGTGGCCTAATGGATAAGGCATCAGCCTTCGGAGCTGAGGATTGTGGGTTCGAGTCCCGTCTGAGTCAAATCATGGTGGGAGGTACAGGAGCCTGTTTTTTGCTTTATTTACAAATACTTTTGACTGACCAAGAAATCCTGGTCAGCCGGGCACTGTGCTAATGGTGTAGTGGTATCATGCAGGATTCCCATTCTTGTGACCTGGGTTTGATTCCCGGTTGGCACAATTTTCTTACTAATTTGCAATTTGTGGGAATCGTCTACCAGATGAAATGATTTTAAATACTGCTTTGCTTGTGAATTGAAATGAACATATCCAGCAACACTTCTGCGAAATTTTGTTGCAATTTTTCCTTTGATATTTTAAAAAAACTCTGCTTGAGTTTGGCCCAGTGGCCTAATGGATAAGGCATCAGCCTTCGGAGCTGAGGATTGTGGGTTCAAGTCCCATCTGGGTCAAATCATGGTGGGAGGTACAAGAGCTTGTTTTTTTGCTTTTTTTTACGAATACTTTTGATTGACCAAGAAATCCTGATCTCCTGGTAACTGCGCTAATGCTGTAGTGGTATCATGCAGGATTCCCATTCTTGCGACCTGGGTTTGATTCCCGGTTGGCACAATTTTCTTACTAATTTGCAATTTGTGGGAATCGTCTACCAGATGAAATGATTTTAAATACTGCTTTGCTTGTGAATTGAAATGAACATATCCAGCAACACTTCTGCGCAATTTTGTTACAATTTTTCCTTTGATATTTTAAAAAAACTCTGCTTGAGTTCGGCCCAGTGGCCTAATGGATAAGGCATCAGCCTTCGGAGCTGAGGATTGTGGGTTTGAGTCCCATCTGGGTCAAATCATGGTGGGAGGTACAAGAGCTTGTTTTTTTGCTTTTTTTAAGAATACTTTTGACTGACCAAGAAATCCTGATCTGCTGTTGACTGCGCTAATGGTGTAGTGGTATCATGCAGGATTCCAGTTCTTGTGACCTGGGTTCGATTCCTGGTTGGCGCAACTTTGGTACCAATTTGTGGGCGTTGTGTATCAGATCAAATGATTTTAAATATTGTATTGCTTGTGAATTGAAATGTACATATCCAGCAACACTTCTGCGCAATTTTGTTACAATTTTTCCTTTGATATTTTTAAAAATCTTTGCTTGAGTTTTGCCCAGTGTTCTAGTGTATAAGGCATCAGCCTTCGGAGCTGAGGATTGTTGGTTCGAATCCCATCTGGGTCAAATCATGCTGGAAAATAGACTTCTCCTTCTTTGCTTATGTAACGAATACGTCTGACTTACCAATAAACCCTGATTTGCTTGCCACTGCGCTAATGGTGTAGTGGTATCATGCAAGATTCCCATTCTTGTGACCCGGGTTCGGTTCCCGGTTGGCGCAATTTTCTTACTAATTTGCAATTTGTGGGAATCGTGTACCAGAACAAATGATTTCAAATACTGCTTTGCTTGTGAATTGAAATGTACATATCCAGCAACCCTTCTGCTCTATTTTGTTTCAATTTTTCCTTTGATAGTTTTAAAAATGTCAGCTTGAGTTTGGCCCAGTGGCCTAATGGATAAGGCATCAGCCTTCGGAGCTGAGGATTGTGGGTTCGAGTCCCGTCTGGGTCAAATCATGGTGGGAGGTACAGGAGCCTGTTTTTTGCTTTATTTACAAATACTTTTGACTGACCAAGAAATCCTGGTCAGCCGGGCACTGTGCTAATGGTGTAGTGGTATCATGCAGGATTCCCATTCTTGCGACCTGGGTTTGATTCCTGGTTGGCACAATTTTCTTACTAATTTGCAATTTGTGGGAATCGTCTACCAGATGAAATGATTTTAAATACTGCTTTGCTTGTGAATTGAAATGAACATATCCAGCAACACTTCTGCGAAATTTTGTTACAATTTTTCCTTTGATATTTTAAAAAAACTCTGCTTGAGTTTGGCCCAGTGGCCTAATGGATAAGGCATCAGCCTTCGGAGCTGAGGATTGTGGGTTCAAGTCCCATCTGGGTCAAATCATGGTGGGAGGTACAAGAGCTTGTTTTTTTGCTTTTTTTTACGAATACTTTTGATTGACCAAGAAATCCTGATCTCCTGGTAACTGCGCTAATGCTGTAGTGGTATCATGCAGGATTCCCATTCTTGCGACCTGGGTTTGATTCCCGGTTGGCACAATTTTCTTACTAATTTGCAATTTGTGGGAATCGTCTACCAGATGAAATGATTTTAAATACTGCTTTGCTTGTGAATTGAAATGAACATATCCAGCAACACTTCTGCGCAATTTTGTTACAATTTTTCCTTTGATATTTTAAAAAATCTTTGCTTGAGTTTTGCCCAGTGTTCTAATGTATAAGGCATCGGCCTTCGCAGCTGAGGATTGTGGGTTTGAGTCCCATCTGGGTCAAATCATGCTGGAAAATGGACTTCTACTTCTTTGCTTATGTAACGAATACGTCTGATTTACCAATAAACCCTGATTGACTTGTCGCTGTGCTAATGGTGTAGTGGTATCATGCAAGATTCCCTTTCTTGTGACCCGGGTTCGATTCCCGGTTGGTGCAATTTTCTTACTAATTTGCAATTTGTGGGAATCGTGTACCAGAACAAATGATTTCAAATACTGCTTTGCTTGTGAATTGAAATGTACATATCCAGCGACCCTTCTGCTCTATTTTGTTTCAATTTTTCCTTTGATATTTTAAAAAATGTCAGCTTGAGTTTGGCCCAGTGGCCTAATGGATAAGGCATCAGCCTTCGGAGCTGAGGATTGTGGGTTCGAGTCCCATCTGGGTCAAATCATGGTGGAAGGTACAGGAGCCTGTTTTTTGCTTTATTTACAAATACTTTTGACCGACCAAGAAATCCTGGTCAGCCGGGCACTGTGCTAATGGTGTAGTGGTATCATGCAGGATTCCCATTCTTGCGACCTGTGTTTGATTCCCGGTTGGCACAATTTTCTTACTAATTTGCAATTTGTGGGAATCGTCTACCAGATGAAATGATTTTAAATACTGCTTTGCTTGTGAATTGAAATGAACATATCCAGCAACACTTCTGCGAAATTTTGTTACAATTTTTCCTTTGATATTTTAAAAAAACTCTGCTTGAGTTTGGCCCAGTGGCCTAATGGATAAGGCATCAGCCTTCGGAGCTGAGGATTGTGGGTTCGAGTCCCATCTGGGTCAAATCATGGTGGGAGGTACAAGAGCTTGTTTTTTTGCTTTTTTTTACGAATACTTTTGACTGACCAAGAAATCCTGATCTGCTGTTGACCGCGCTAATGATGTAGTGGTATCATGCAGGATTCCAGTTCTTGTGACCTGGGTTCGATTCCTGGTTGGCGCAACTTTCTTACCAATTTGTAGTCGTTGTGTATCAGATCAAATGATTTTAAATATTGTATTGCTTGTGAATTGAAATGTACACATCCAGCAACACTTCTGCGCAATTTTGTTACAATTTTTCCATTGATATTTAAAAAAATCTTTGCTTGAGTTTTGCCCAGTGTTCTAATGTATAAGGCATCGGCCTTCGCAGCTGAGGATTGTGGGTTTGAGTCCCATCTGGGTCAAGTCATGCTGGAAAATGGACTTCTCCTTCTTTGCTTATGTAACGAATATGTCTGACTTACCAATAAAGCCTGACTTACTTGCCACTGCGCTAATGGTGTAGTGGTATCATGCAGGATTCCCATTCTTGCGACCTGGGTTTGATTTCCGGTTGGCACAATTTTCTTACTAATTTGCAATTTGTGGGAATCGTCTACCAGATGAAATGATTTTAAATACTGCTTTGCTTGTGAATTGAAATGAACATATCCAGCAACGCTTCTGCGAAATTTTGTTACAATTTCTCCTTTGATATTTTAAAAAAACGCTGCTTGAGGTTGGCCCAGTGGCCTAATGGATAAGGCATCAGCCTTCTGAGCTGAGGATTGTGGGTTCGAGTCCCATCTGGGTCAAATCATGGTGGGAGGTACAAGAGCTTGTTTTTTTGCTTTTTTTAAGAATACTTTTGACTGACCAAGAAATCCTGATCTGCTGTTGACTGCGCTAATGGTGTAGTGGTATCATGCAGGATTCCAGTTCTTGTGACCTGGGTTCGATTCCTGGTTGGCGCAACTTTGGTACCAATTTGTGGGTGTTGTGTATCAGATCAAATGATTTTAAATATTGTATTGCTTGTGAATTGAAATGTACATATCCAGCAACACTTCTGCGCAATTTTGTTACAATTTTTCCTTTGATATTTTTAAAAATCTTTGCTTGAGTTTTGCCCAGTGTTCTAGTGTATAAGGCATCAGCCTTCGGAGCTGAGGATTGTTGGTTCGAATCCCATCTGGGTCAAATCATGCTGGAAAATAGACTTCTCCTTCTTTGCTTATGTAACGAATACGTCTGACTTACCAATAAACCCTGATTTGCTTGCCACTGCGCTAATGGTGTAGTGGTATCATGCAAGATTCCCATTCTTGTGACCCGGGTTCGGTTCCCGGTTGGCGCAATTTTCTTACTAATTTGCAATTTGTGGGAATCGTGTACCAGAACAAATGATTTCAAATACTGCTTTGCTTGTGAATTGAAATGTACATATCCAGCAACCCTTCTGCTCTATTTTGTTTCAATTTTTCCTTTGATAGTTTTAAAAATGTCAGCTTGAGTTTGGCCCAGTGGCCTAATGGATAAGGCATCAGCCTTCGGAGCTGAGGATTGTGGGTTCGAGTCCCGTCTGGGTCAAATCATGGTGGGAGGTACAGGAGCCTGTTTTTTGCTTTATTTACAAATACTTTTGACTGACCAAGAAATCCTGGTCAGCCGGGCACTGTGCTAATGGTGTAGTGGTATCATGCAGGATTCCCATTCTTGCGACCTGGGTTTGATTCCCGGTTGGCACAATTTTCTTACTAATTTGCAATTTGTGGGAATCGTCTACCAGATGAAATGATTTTAAATACTGCTTTGCTTGTGAATTGAAATGAACATATCCAGCAACACTTCTGCGAAATTTTGTTACAATTTTTCCTTTGATATTTTAAAAAAACTCTGCTTGAGTTTGGCCCAGTGGCCTAATGGATAAGGCATCAGCCTTCGGAGCTGAGGATTGTGGGTTCGAGTCCCATCTGGGTCAAATCATGGTGGGAGGTACAAGAGCTTGTTTTTTTGCTTTTTTTTACGAATACTTTTGATTGACCAAGAAATCCTGATCTCCTGGTAACTGCGCTAATGCTGTAGTGGTATCATGCAGGATTCCCATTCTTGCGACCTGGGTTTGATTCCTGGTTGGCACAATTTTCTTACTAATTTGCAATTTGTGGGAATCGTCTACCAGATGAAATGATTTTAAATACTGCTTTGCTTGTGAATTGAAATGAACATATCCAGCAACACTTCTGCGCAATTTTGTTACAATTTTTCCTTTGATATTTTAAAAAAACTCTGCTTGAGTTCGTCCCAGTGGCCTAATGGATAAGGCATCAGCCTTCTGAGCTGAGGATTGTGGGTTCGTGTCCCATCTGGGTCAAATCATGGTGGGAGGTCCAAGAGCTTGTTTTTTTGCTTTTTTTTACGAATACTTTTGACTGACCAAGAAATCCTGATCTGCTGTTGACTGCGCTAATGGTGTAGTGGTATCATGCAGGATTCCAGTTCTTGTGACCTGGGTTCGATTCCTGGTTGGCGCAACTTTCGTACCAATTTGTGGGCGTTGTGTATCAGATCAAATGATTTTAAATATTGTATTGCTTGTGAATTGAAATGTACACATCCAGCAACACTTCTGCGCAATTTTGTTACAATTTTTCCATTGATATTTTAAAAAATCTTTGCTTGAGTTTTGCCCAGTGTTCTAATGTATAAGGCATCGGCCTTCGCAGCTGAGGATTGTGGGTTTGAGTCCCATCTGGGTCAAATCATGCTGGAAAATGGACTTCTACTTCTTTGCTTATGTAACGAATACGTCTGATTTACCAATAAACCCTGATTGACTTGTCGCTGTGCTAATGGTGTAGTGGTATCATGCAAGATTCCCATTCTTGTGACCCGGGTTCGATTCCCGGTTGGCGCAATTTTCTTACTAATTTGCAATTTGTGGGAATCGTGTACCAGAACAAATGATTTCAAATACTGCTTTGCTTGTGAATTGAAATGTACATATCCAGCGACCCTTCTGCTCTATTTTGTTTCAATTTTTCCTTTGATATTTTAAAAAATGTCCGCTTGAGTTTGGCCCAGTGGCCTAATGGATAAGGCATCAGCCTTCGGAGCTGAGAATTGTGGGTTCGAGTCCCATCTGGGTCAAATCATGGTGGAAGGTACAGGAGCCTGTTTTTTGCTTTATTTACAAATACTTTTGACCGACCAAGAAATCCTGGTCAGCCGGGCACTGTGCTAATGGTGTAGTGGTATCATGCAGGATTCCCATTCTTGCGACCTGGGTTTGATTCCCGGTTGGCACAATTTTCTTACTAATTTGCAATTTGTGGGAATCGTCTACCAGATGAAATGATTTTAAATACTGCTTTGCTTGTGAATTGAAATGAACATATCCAGCAACACTTCTGCGAAATTTTGTTACAATTTTTCCTTTGATATTTTAAAAAAACTCTGCTTGAGTTTGGCCCAGTGGCCTAATGGATAAGGCATCAGCCTTCGGAGCTGAGGATTGTGGGTTCAAGTCCCATCTGGGTCAAATCATGGTGGGAGGTACAAGAGCTTGTTTTTTTGCTTTTTTTTACGAATACTTTTGACTGACCAAGAAATCCTGATCTGCTGTTGACTGCGCTAATGATGTAGTGGTATCATGCAGGATTCCAGTTCTTGTGACCTGGGTTCGATTCCTGGTTGGCGCAACTTTCTTACCAATTTGTGGTCGTTGTGTATCAGATCAAATGATTTTAAATATTGTATTGCTTGTGAATTGAAATGTACACATCCAGCAACACTTCTGCGCAATTTTGTTACAATTTTTCCATTGATATTTAAAAAAATCTTTGCTTGAGTTTTGCCCAGTGTTCTAATGTATAAGGCATCGGCCTTCGCAGCTGAGGATTGTGGGTTTGAGTCCCATCTGGGTCAAGTCATGCTGGAAAATGGACTTCTCCTTCTTTGCTTATGTAACGAATATGTCTGACTTACCAATAAAGCCTGACTTACTTGCCACTGCGCTAATGGTGTAGTGGTATCATGCAGGATTCCCATTCTTGCGACCTGGGTTTGATTTCCGGTTGGCACAATTTTCTTACTAATTTGCAATTTGTGGGAATCGTCTACCAGATGAAATGATTTTAAATACTGCTTTGCTTGTGAATTGAAATGAACATATCCAGCAACGCTTCTGCGAAATTTTGTTACAATTTCTCCTTTGATATTTTAAAAAAACGCTGCTTGAGGTTGGCCCAGTGGCCTAATGGATAAGGCATCAGCCTTCTGAGCTGAGGATTGTGGGTTCGAGTCCCATCTGGGTCAAATCATGGTGGGAGGTACAAGAGCTTGTTTTTTTGCTTTTTTTAAGAATACTTTTGACTGACCAAGAAATCCTGATCTGCTGTTGACTGCGCTAATGGTGTAGTGGTATCATGCAGGATTCCAGTTCTTGTGACCTGGGTTCGATTCCTGGTTGGCGCAACTTTGGTACCAATTTGTGGGTGTTGTGTATCAGATCAAATGATTTTAAATATTGTATTGCTTGTGAATTGAAATGTACATATCCAGCAACACTTCTGCGCAATTTTGTTACAATTTTTCCTTTGATATTTTTAAAAATCTTTGCTTGAGTTTTGCCCAGTGTTCTAGTGTATAAGGCATCAGCCTTCGGAGCTGAGGATTGTTGGTTCGAATCCCATCTGGGTCAAATCATGCTGGAAAATAGACTTCTCCTTCTTTGCTTATGTAAAGAATACGTCTGACTTACCAATAAACCCTGATTTGCTTGCCACTGCGCTAATGGTGTAGTGGTATCATGCAAGATTCCCATTCTTGTGACCCGGGTTCGGTTCCCGGTTGGCGCAATTTTCTTACTAATTTGCAATTTGTGGGAATCGTGTACCAGAACAAATGATTTCAAATGCTGCTTTGCTTGTGAATTGAAATGTACATATTCAGCAACCCTTCTGCTTTATTTTGTTTCAATTTTTCCTTTGATAGTTTTAAAAATGTCAGCTTGAGTTTGGCCCAGTGGCCTAATGGATAAGGCATCAGCCTTCGGAGCTGAGGATTGTGGGTTCGAGTCCCATCTGGGTCAAATCATGGTGGGAGGTACAGGAGCCTGTTTTTTGCTTTATTTACAAATACTTTTGACTGACCAAGAAATCCTGGTCAGCCGGGCACTGTGCTAATGGTGTAGTGGTATCATGCAGGATTCCCATTCTTGCGACCTGGGTTTGATTCCCGGTTGGCACAATTTTCTTACTAATTTGCAATTTGTGGGAATCGTCTACCAGATGAAATGATTTTAAATACTGCTTTGCTTGTGAATTGAAATGAACATATCCAGCAACACTTCTGCGAAATTTTGTTACAATTTTTCCTTTGATATTTTAAAAAAACTCTGCTTGAGTTTGGCCCAGTGGCCTAATGGATAAGGCATCAGCCTTCGGAGCTGAGGATTGTGGGTTCGAGTCCCATCTGGGTCAAATCATGGTGGGAGGGGGCAAGAGCTTGTTTTTTTGCTTTTTTTTACGAATACTTTTGATTGACCAAGAAATCCTGATCTCCTGGTAACTGCGCTAATGCTGTAGTGGTATCATGCAGGATTCCCATTCTTGCGACCTGGGTTTGATTCCCGGTTGGCACAATTTTCTTACTAATTTGCAATTTGTGGGAATCGTCTACCAGATGAAATGATTTTAAATACTGCTTTGCTTGTGAATTGAAATGAACATATCCAGCAACACTTCTGCGCAATTTTGTTACAATTTTTCCTTTGATATTTTAAAAAAACTCTGCTTGAGTTCGGCCCAGTGGCCTAATGGATAAGGCATCAGCCTTCTGAGCTGAGGATTGTGGGTTCGAGTCCCATCTGGGTCAAATCATGGTGGGAGGTACAAGAGCTTGTTTTTTTGCTTTTTTTTACGAATACTTTTGACTGACCAAGAAATCCTGATCTGCTGTTGACTGCGCTAATGGTGTAGTGGTATCATGCAGGATTCCAGTTCTTGTGACCTGGGTTCGATTCCTGGTTGGCGCAACTTTCGTACCAATTTGTGGGCGTTGTGTATCAGATCAAATGATTTTAAATATTGTATTGCTTGTGAATTGAAATGTACACATCCAGCAACACTTCTGCGCAATTTTGTTACAATTTTTCCATTGATATTTAAAAAAATCTTTGCTTGAGTTTTGCCCAGTGTTCTAATGTATAAGGCATCGGCCTTCGCAGCTGAGGATTGTGGGTTTGAGTCCCATCTGGGTCAAGTCATGCTGGAAAATGGACTTCTCCTTCTTTGCTTATGTAACGAATATGTCTGACTTACCAATAAAGCCTGACTTACTTGCCACTGCGCTAATGGTGTAGTGGTATCATGCAGGATTCCCATTCTTGCGACCTGGGTTTGATTTCCGGTTGGCACAATTTTCTTACTAATTTGCAATTTGTGGGAATCGTCTACCAGATGAAATGATTTTAAATACTGCTTTGCTTGTGAATTGAAATGAACATATCCAGCAACGCTTCTGCGAAATTTTGTTACAATTTCTCCTTTGATATTTTAAAAAAACGCTGCTTGAGGTTGGCCCAGTGGCCTAATGGATAAGGCATCAGCCTTCTGAGCTGAGGATTGTGGGTTCGAGTCCCGTCTGGGTCAAATCATGGTGGGAGGTACAAGAGCTTGTTTTTTTGCTTTTTTTAAGAATACTTTTGACTGACCAAGAAATCCTGATCTGCTGTTGACTGCGCTAATGGTGTAGTGGTATCATGCAGGATTCCAGTTCTTGTGACCTTGGTTCGATTCCTGGTTGGCGCAACTTTGGTACCAATTTGTGGGTGTTGTGTATCAGATCAAATGATTTTAAATATTGTATTGCTTGTGAATTGAAATGTACATATCCAGCAACACTTCTGCGCAATTTTGTTACAATTTTTCCTTTGATATTTTTAAAAATCTTTGCTTGAGTTTTGCCCAGTGTTCTAGTGTATAAGGCATCAGCCTTCGGAGCTGAGGATTGTTGGTTCGAATCCCATCTGGGTCAAATCATGCTGGAAAATAGACTTCTCCTTCTTTGCTTATGTAACGAATACGTCTGACTTACCAATAAACCCTGATTTGCTTGCCACTGCGCTAATGGTGTAGTGGTATCATGCAAGATTCCCATTCTTGTGACCTGGGTTCGGTTCCCGGTTGGCGCAATTTTCTTACTAATTTGCAATTTGTGGGAATCGTGTACCAGAACAAATGATTTCAAATGCTGCTTTGCTTGTGAATTGAAATGTACATATCCAGCAACCCTTCTGCTCTATTTTGTTTCAATTTTTCCTTTGATAGTTTTAAAAATGTCAGCTTGAGTTTGGCCCAGTGGCCTAATGGATAAGGCATCAGCCTTCGGAGCTGAGGATTGTGGGTTCGAGTCCCATCTGGGTCAAATCATGGTGGGAGGTACAGGAGCCTGTTTTTTGCTTTATTTACAAATACTTTTGACTGACCAAGAAATCCTGGTCAGCCGGGCACTGTGCTAATGGTGTAGTGGTATCATGCAGGATTCCCATTCTTGCGACCTGGGTTTGATTCCCGGTTGGCACAATTTTCTTACTAATTTGCAATTTGTGGGAATCGTCTACCAGATGAAATGATTTTAAATACTGCTTTGCTTGTGAATTGAAATGAACATATCCAGCAACACTTCTGCGAAATTTTGTTACAATTTTTCCTTTGATATTTTAAAAAAACTCCGCTTGAGTTTGGCCCAGTGGCCTAATGGATAAGGCATCAGCCTTCGGAGCTGAGGATTGTGGGTTCGAGTCCCATCTGGGTCAAATCATGGTGGGAGGTACAAGACCTTGTTTTTTTGTTTTTTTTTTACGAATACTTTTGATTGACCAAGAAATCCTGATCTCCTGGTTACTGCGCTAATGCTGTAGTGGTATCATGCAGGATTCCCATTCTTGCGACCGGGGTTTGATTCACGGTTGGCACAATTTTCTTACTAATTTGCAATTTGTGGGAATCGTCTACCAGATGAAATGATTTTAAATACTGCTTTGCTTGTGAATTGAAATGAACATATCCAGCAACACTTCTGCGAAATTTTGTTTCAATTTTTACTTTGATATTCTAAAAAAACTCAGCTTGAGTTTGGCCCAGTGGCCTAATGTATAAGGCATCAGCTTTCGGAGCTGAGGATTGTGGGTTCGAGTCCCATCTGGGTCAAATCATGGTGGGAGGTACAAGACCTTGTTTTTTTGCTTTTTTTTTACGAATACTTTTGATTGACCAAGAAATCCTGATCTCCTGGTTACTGCGCTAATGCTGTAGTGGTATCATGCAGGATTCCCATTCTTGCGACCTGGGTTTGATTCCCGGTTGGCACAATTTTCTTAATAATTTGCAATTTGTGGGAATCGTCTACCAGATGAAATGATTTTAAATACTGCTTTGCTTGTGAATTGAAATGAACATATCCAGCAACACTTCTGCGCAATTTTGTTACAACTTTTCCTTTGATATTTTTAAAAAACTCTTATTGAGTTTGGCCCAGTGGCCTAATGGATAAGGCATCAGCCTTCGGAGCTGAGGATTGTGGGTTCGAGTCCCATCTGGGTCAAATCATGGTGGGAGGTACAAGAGCTTGTTTTTTTGCTTTTTTTTACAAATACTTTTGATTGACCAAGAAATCCTGATCTCCTGGTGACTGCGCTAATGCTGTAGTGGTATCATGCAAGATTCCCATTCTTGTGACCCTGGTTTGATTCCCGTTTGGCGCAATTTTCTTACTAATTTGCAATTTGTGGGTGTCGTATATCAGATCAAATGATTTTAAATATTGTTTTGCTTGTGAATTGAAATGTACATATCCAGCAACACTTCTGCGCAATTTTGTTACAATTTTTCATTTGATATTTTTAAAAATCTTTGCTTGAGTTTTGCCCAGTGTTCTAATGTATAAGGCATCAGCCTTTGCAGCTGAGGATTGTGGGTTCGATTCCCATCTGGGTCAAGTCATGCTGGAAAATGGACTTCTTCTTTGCTTATGTAACGAATACGTCTGACTTACCAATAAAGCCTGACTTACTTGCCACTGCGCTAATGGTGTAGTGGTATCATGCAAGATTCCCATTCTTGTGACCCAGGTTCGATTCCTGGTTGGCACAACTTTGTTACTAATTTGCAATTTGTGGGAATCGTGTATCAGATCAAATGATTTTAAATATTGTTTTGCTTGTGAATTGAAATGTACATATCCAGCAACACTTCTGCGCAATTTTGTTTCATTTTTTCCTTTGATATTTTTAAAAATGTCAGCTTGAGTTTGGCCCAGTGGCCTAATGGATAAGGCATCAGCCTTCAGAGCTGAGGATTGTGGGTTCGAGTCCCATCTGGGTCAAATCATGGTGGGAGGTACAGGAGCCTGTTTTTTGCTTTATTTACAAATACTTTTGACTGACCAAGAAATCCTGGTCAGCCGGGCACTGTGCTAATGGTGTAGTGGTATCATGCAGGATTCCCATTCTTGCGACCTGGGTTTGATTCCCGGTTGGCACAATTTTCTTACTAATTTGCAATTTGTGGGAATCGTCTACCAGATGAAATGATTTTAAATACTG
This sequence comes from Salminus brasiliensis, assembly GCF_030463535.1. NCBI lineage: Eukaryota > Metazoa > Chordata > Actinopteri > Characiformes > Bryconidae > Salminus > Salminus brasiliensis. The sequence goes on from NC_132891.1 coordinate 2,096,458, forward strand.
CTTTGCTTGTGAATTGAAATGAACATATCCAGCAACACTTCTGCGAAATTTTGTTACAATTTTTCCTTTGATATTTTAAAAAAACTCCGCTTGAGTTTGGCCCAGTGGCCTAATGGATAAGGCATCAGCCTTCGGAGCTGAGGATTGTGGGTTCGAGTCCCATCTGGGTCAAATCATGGTGGGAGGTACAAGACCTTGTTTTTTTGTTTTTTTTTTACGAATACTTTTGATTGACCAAGAAATCCTGATCTCCTGGTTACTGCGCTAATGCTGTAGTGGTATCATGCAGGATTCCCATTCTTGCGACCGGGGTTTGATTCACGGTTGGCACAATTTTCTTACTAATTTGCAATTTGTGGGAATCGTCTACCAGATGAAATGATTTTAAATACTGCTTTGCTTGTGAATTGAAATGAACATATCCAGCAACACTTCTGCGAAATTTTGTTTCAATTTTTACTTTGATATTCTAAAAAAACTCAGCTTGAGTTTGGCCCAGTGGCCTAATGTATAAGGCATCAGCTTTCGGAGCTGAGGATTGTGGGTTCGAGTCCCATCTGGGTCAAATCATGGTGGGAGGTACAAGACCTTGTTTTTTTGCTTTTTTTTTACGAATACTTTTGATTGACCAAGAAATCCTGATCTCCTGGTTACTGCGCTAATGCTGTAGTGGTATCATGCAGGATTCCCATTCTTGCGACCTGGGTTTGATTCCCGGTTGGCACAATTTTCTTAATAATTTGCAATTTGTGGGAATCGTCTACCAGATGAAATGATTTTAAATACTGCTTTGCTTGTGAATTGAAATGAACATATCCAGCAACACTTCTGCGCAATTTTGTTACAACTTTTCCTTTGATATTTTTAAAAAACTCTTATTGAGTTTGGCCCAGTGGCCTAATGGATAAGGCATCAGCCTTCGGAGCTGAGGATTGTGGGTTCGAGTCCCATCTGGGTCAAATCATGGTGGGAGGTACAAGAGCTTGTTTTTTTGCTTTTTTTTACAAATACTTTTGATTGACCAAGAAATCCTGATCTCCTGGTGACTGCGCTAATGCTGTAGTGGTATCATGCAAGATTCCCATTCTTGTGACCCTGGTTTGATTCCCGTTTGGCGCAATTTTCTTACTAATTTGCAATTTGTGGGTGTCGTATATCAGATCAAATGATTTTAAATATTGTTTTGCTTGTGAATTGAAATGTACATATCCAGCAACACTTCTGCGCAATTTTGTTACAATTTTTCATTTGATATTTTTAAAAATCTTTGCTTGAGTTTTGCCCAGTGTTCTAATGTATAAGGCATCAGCCTTTGCAGCTGAGGATTGTGGGTTCGATTCCCATCTGGGTCAAGTCATGCTGGAAAATGGACTTCTTCTTTGCTTATGTAACGAATACGTCTGACTTACCAATAAAGCCTGACTTACTTGCCACTGCGCTAATGGTGTAGTGGTATCATGCAAGATTCCCATTCTTGTGACCCAGGTTCGATTCCTGGTTGGCACAACTTTGTTACTAATTTGCAATTTGTGGGAATCGTGTATCAGATCAAATGATTTTAAATATTGTTTTGCTTGTGAATTGAAATGTACATATCCAGCAACACTTCTGCGCAATTTTGTTTCATTTTTTCCTTTGATATTTTTAAAAATGTCAGCTTGAGTTTGGCCCAGTGGCCTAATGGATAAGGCATCAGCCTTCAGAGCTGAGGATTGTGGGTTCGAGTCCCATCTGGGTCAAATCATGGTGGGAGGTACAGGAGCCTGTTTTTTGCTTTATTTACAAATACTTTTGACTGACCAAGAAATCCTGGTCAGCCGGGCACTGTGCTAATGCTGTAGTGGTATCATGCAGGATTCCCATTCTTGCGACCTGGGTTTGATTCCCGGTTGGCACAATTTTCTTACTAATTTGCAATTTGTGGGAATCGTCTACCAGATGAAATGATTTTAAATACTGCTTTGCTTGTGAATTGAAATGAACATATCCAGCAATACTTCTGCGAAATTTTGTTACAATTTTTCCTTTGATATTTTAAAAAAACTCTGCTTGAGTTTGGCCCAGTGGCCTAATGGATAAGGCATCAGCCTTCGGAGCTGAGGATTGTGGGTTCAAGTCCCATCTGGGTCAAATCATGGTGGGAGGTACAAGAGCTTGTTTTTTGCTTTATTTACAAATACTTTTGACTGACCAAGAAATCCTGGTCAGCCGGGCACTGTGCTAATGCTGTAGCGGTATCATGCAGGATTCCCATTCTTGCGACCTGGGTTTGATTCCCGGTTGGCACAATTTTCTTACTAATTTGCAATTTGTGGGAATCGTCTACCAGATGAAATGATTTTAAATACTGCTTTGCTTGTGAATTGAAATGAACATATCCAGCAATACTTCTGCGAAATTTTGTTACAATTTTTCCTTTGATATTTTAAAAAAACTCTGCTTGAGTTTGGCCCAGTGGCCTAATGGATAAGGCATCAGCCTTCGGAGCTGAGGATTGTGGGTTCAAGTCCCATCTGGGTCAAATCATGGTGGGAGGTACAAGAGCTTGTTTTTTTGCTTTTTTTTACGAATACTTTTGATTGACCAAGAAATCCTGATCTCCTGGTGACTGCGCTAATGCTGTAGTGGTATCATGCAAGATTCCCATTCTTGTGACCCTGGTTTGATTCCCGTTTGGCGCAATTTTCTTACTAATTTGCAATTTGTGGGAATCGTGTATCAGATCAAATGATTTTAAATATTGTTTTGCTTGTGAATTGAAATGTACATATCCAGCAACACTTCTGCGCAATTTTGTTACAATTTTTCATTTGATATTTTAAAAAATCTTTGCTTGAGTTTTGCCCAGTGTTCTAATGTATAAGGCATCAGCCTTTGCAGCTGAGGATTGTGGGTTCGATTCCCATCTGGGTCAAGTCATGCTGGAAAATGGACTTCTTCTTTGCTTATGTAACGAATACGTCTGACTTACCAATAAAGCCTGACTTACTTGCCACTGCGCTAATGGTGTAGTGGTATCATGCAAGATTCCCATTCTTGTGACCCAGGTTCGATTCCTGGTTGGCACAACTTTGTTACTAATTTGCAATTTGTGGGAATCGTGTATCAGATCAAATGATTTTAAATATTGTTTTGCTTGTGAATTGAAATGTACATATCCAGCAACACTTCTGCGCAATTTTGTTACAATTTTTCCTTTGATATTTTTTAAAAATCTTTGCTTGAGTTTTGCCCAGTGTTCTAGTGTATAAGGCATCAGCCTTCGGAGCTGAGGATTGTGGGTTCGAATCCCATCTGGGTCAAATCATGCTGGAAAATGGACTTCTCCTTCTTTGCTTATGTAACGAATACGTCTGACTTACCAATAAACCCTGATTTACTTGCCACTGCGCTAATGGTGTAGTGGTATCATGCAAGATTCCCATTCTTGTGACCCGGGTTCGATTCCCGGTTGGCGCAATTTTCTTACTAATTTGCAATTTGTGGGAATCGTGTACCAGAACAAATGATTTCAAATACTGCTTTGCTTGTGAATTGAAAGGTACATATCCAGCAACCCTTCTGCTCTATTTTGTTTCATTTTTTCCTTTGATATTTTTAAAAATGTCAGCTTGAGTTTGGCCCAGTGGCCTAATGGATAAGGCATCAGCCTTCAGAGCTGAGGATTGTGGGTTCGAGTCCCATCTGGGTCAAATCATGGTGGGAGGTACAGGAGCCTGTTTTTTGCTTTATTTACAAATACTTTTGACTGACCAAGAAATCCTGGCCAGCCGGGCACTGTGCTAATGCTGTAGTGGTATCATGCAGGATTCCCATTCTTGCGACCTGGGTTTGATTCCCGGTTGGCACAATTTTCTTACTAATTTGCAATTTGTGGGAATCGTCTACCAGATGAAATGATTTTAAATACTGCTTTGCTTGTGAATTGAAATGAACATATCCAGCAATACTTCTGCGAAATTTTGTTACAATTTTTCCTTTGATATTTTAAAAAAACTCTGCTTGAGTTTGGCCCAGTGGCCTAATGGATAAGGCATCAGCCTTCGGAGCTGAGGATTGTGGGTTCAAGTCCCATCTGGGTCAAATCATGGTGGGAGGTACAAGAGCTTGTTTTTTTGCTTTTTTTTACGAATACTTTTGATTGACCAAGAAATCCTGATCTCCTGGTGACTGCGCTAATGCTGTAGTGGTATCATGCAAGATTCCCATTCTTGTGACCCTGGTTTGATTCCCGTTTGGCACAATTTTCTTACTAATTTGCAATTTGTGGGTGTCGTATATCAGATCAAATGATTTTAAATATTGTTTTGCTTGTGAATTGAAATGTACATATCCAGCAACACTTCTGCGCAATTTTGTTACAATTTTTCCTTTGATATTTTAAAAAATCTTTGCTTGAGTTTTGCCCAGTGTTCTAATGTATAAGGCATCAGCCTTTGCAGCTGAGGATTGTGGGTTCGATTCCCATCTGGGTCAAGTCATGCTGGAAAATGGACTTCTCCTTCTTTGCTTATGTAACGAATACGTCTGACTTACCAATAAAGCCTGACTTACTTGTCACTGCGCTAATGGTGTAGTGGTATCATGCAAGATTCCCATTCTTGTGACCCAGGTTCGATTCCTGGTTGGTGCAACTTTGTTACTAATTTGCAATTTGTGGGAATCGTGTATCAGATCAAATGATTTTAAATATTGTTTTGCTTGTGAATTGAAATGTACATATCCAGCAACACTTCTGCGCAATTTTGTTACAATTTTTCATTTGATATTTTTAAAAATCTTTGCTTGAGTTTTGCCCAGTGTTCTAGTGTATAAGGCATCAGCCTTCGGAACTGAGGATTGTGGGTTCGAATCCCATCTGGGTCAAATCATGCTGGAAAATGGACTTCTCCTTCTTTGCTTATGTAACGAATACGTCTGACTTACCAATAAACCCTGATTTACTTGCCACTGCGCTAATGGTGTAGTGGTATCATGCAAGATTCCCATTCTTGTGACCCGGGTTCGATTCCCGGTTGGCGCAATTTTCTTACTAATTTGCAATTTGTGGGAATCGTGTACCAGAACAAATGATTTCAAATACTGCTTTGCTTGTGAATTGAAATGTACATATCCAGCAACCCTTCTGCTCTATTTTGTTTCAATTTTTCCTTTGATAGTTTTAAAAATGTCAGCTTGAGTTTGGCCCAGTGGCCTAATGGATAAGGCATCAGCCTTCGGAGCTGAGGATTGTGGGTTCGAGTCCCATCTGGGTCAAATCATGGTGGGAGGTACAAGAGCTTGTTTTTTGCTTTATTTACAAATACTTTTGACTGACCAAGAAATCCTGGTCAGCCGGGCACTGTGCTAATGCTGTAGTGGTATCATGCAGGATTCCCATTCTTGCGACCTGGGTTTGATTCCCGGTTGGCACAATTTTCTTACTAATTTGCAATTTGTGGGAATCGTCTACCAGATGAAATGATTTTAAATACTGCTTTGCTTGTGAATTGAAATGAACATATCCAGCAATACTTTTGCGAAATTTTGTTACAATTTTTCCTTTGATATTTTAAAAAAACTCTGCTTGAGTTTGGCCCAGTGGCCTAATGGATAAGGCATCAGCCTTCGGAGCTGAGGATTGTGGGTTCAAGTCCCATCTGGGTCAAATCATGGTGGGAGGTACAAGAGCTTGTTTTTTTGCTTTTTTTTACGAATACTTTTGATTGACCAAGAAATCCTGATCTCCTGGTGACTGCGCTAATGCTGTAGTGGTATCATGCAAGATTCCCATTCTTGTGACCCTGGTTTGATTCCCGTTTGGCACAATTTTCTTACTAATTTGCAATTTGTGGGTGTCGTATATCAGATCAAATGATTTTAAATATTGTTTTGCTTGTGAATTGAAATGTACATATCCAGCAACACTTCTGCGCAATTTTGTTACAATTTTTCCTTTGATATTTTAAAAAATCTTTGCTTGAGTTTTGCCCAGTGTTCTAATGTATAAGGCATCAGCCTTTGCAGCTGAGGATTGTGGGTTCGATTCCCATCTGGGTCAAGTCATGCTGGAAAATGGACTTCTCCTTCTTTGCTTATGTAACGAATACGTCTGACTTACCAATAAAGCCTGACTTACTTGTCACTGCGCTAATGGTGTAGTGGTATCATGCAAGATTCCCATTCTTGTGACCCAGGTTCGATTCCTGGTTGGTGCAACTTTGTTACTAATTTGCAATTTGTGGGAATCGTGTATCAGATCAAATGATTTTAAATATTGTTTTGCTTGTGAATTGAAATGTACATATCCAGCAACACTTCTGCGCAATTTTGTTACAATTTTTCATTTGATATTTTTAAAAATCTTTGCTTGAGTTTTGCCCAGTGTTCTAGTGTATAAGGCATCAGCCTTCGGAACTGAGGATTGTGGGTTCGAATCCCATCTGGGTCAAATCATGCTGGAAAATGGACTTCTCCTTCTTTGCTTATGTAACGAATACGTCTGACTTACCAATAAACCCTGATTTACTTGCCACTGCGCTAATGGTGTAGTGGTATCATGCAAGATTCCCATTCTTGTGACCCGGGTTCGATTCCCGGTTGGCGCAATTTTCTTACTAATTTGCAATTTGTGGGAATCGTGTACCAGAACAAATGATTTCAAATACTGCTTTGCTTGTGAATTGAAATGTACATATCCAGCAACCCTTCTGCTCTATTTTGTTTCAATTTTTCCTTTGATAGTTTTAAAAATGTCAGCTTGAGTTTGGCCCAGTGGCCTAATGGATAAGGCATCAGCCTTCGGAGCTGAGGATTGTGGGTTCGAGTCCCATCTGGGTCAAATCATGGTGGGAGGTACAAGAGCTTGTTTTTTGCTTTATTTACAAATACTTTTGACTGACCAAGAAATCCTGGTCAGCCGGGCACTGTGCTAATGCTGTAGTGGTATCATGCAGGATTCCCATTCTTGCGACCTGGGTTTGATTCCCGGTTGGCACAATTTTCTTACTAATTTGCAATTTGTGGGAATCGTCTACCAGATGAAATGATTTTAAATACTGCTTTGCTTGTGAATTGAAATGAACATATCCAGCAATACTTCTGCGAAATTTTGTTACAATTTTTCCTTTGATATTTAAAAAAAACTCTGCTTGAGTTTGGCCCAGTGGCCTAATGGATAAGGCATCAGCCTTCGGAGCTGAGGATTGTGGGTTCAAGTCCCATCTGGGTCAAGTCATGGTGGGAGGTACAAGAGCTTGTTTTTTTGCTTTTTTTTACGAATACTTTTGATTGACCAAGAAATCCTGATCTCCTGGTGACTGCGCTAATGCTGTAGTGGTATCATGCAAGATTCCCATTCTTGTGACCCTGGTTTGATTCCCGTTTGGTGCAATTTTCTTACTAATCTGCAATTTGTGGGTGTCGTATATCAGATCAAATGATTTTAAATATTGTTTTGCTTGTGAATTGAAATGTACATATCCAGCAACACTTCTGCGCAATTTTGTTACAATTTTTCCTTTGATATTTTAAAAAATCTTTGCTTGAGTTTTGCCCAGTGTTCTAATGTATAAGGCATCAGCCTTTGCAGCTGAGGATTGTGGGTTCGATTCCCATCTGGGTCAAGTCATGCTGGAAAATGGACTTCTCCTTCTTTGCTTATGTAACGAATACGTCTGACTTACCAATAAAGCCTGACTTACTTGTCACTGCGCTAATGGTGTAGTGGTATCATGCAAGATTCCCATTCTTGTGACCCAGGTTCGATTCCTGGTTGGCGCAACTTTGTTACTAATTTGCAATTTGTGGGAATCGTGTATCAGATCAAATGATTTTAAATATTGTTTTGCTTGTGAATTGAAATGTACATATCCAGCAACACTTCTGCGCAATTTTGTTACAATTTTTCATTTGATATTTTTAAAAATCTTTGCTTGAGTTTTGCCCAGTGTTCTAGTGTATAAGGCATCAGCCTTCGGAACTGAGGATTGTGGGTTCGAATCCCATCTGGGTCAAATCATGCTGGAAAATGGACTTCTCCTTCTTTGCTTATGTAACGAATACGTCTGACTTACCAATAAACCCTGATTTACTTGTCACTGCGCTAATGGTGTAGTGGTATCATGCAAGATTCCCATTCTTGTGACCCGGGTTCGATTCCCGGTTGGCGCAATTTTCTTACTAATTTGCAATTTGTGGGAATCGTCTACCAGATGAAATGATTTTAAATACTGCTTTGCTTGTGAATTGAAATGAACATATCCAGCAACACTTCTGCGAAATTTTGTTTCAATTTTTACTTTGATATTTTAAAAAAACTCTGCTTGAGTTTGGCCCAGTGGCCTAATGGATAAGGCATCAGCTTTCGGAGCTGAGGATTGTGGGTTCGAGTCCCATCTGGGTCAAATCATGGTGGGAGGTACAAGACCTTGTTTTTTTGCTTTTTTTTTACGAATACTTTTGATTGACCAAGAAATCCTAATCTCCTGGTTACTGCGCTAATGCTGTAGTGGTATCATGCAGGATTCCCATTCTTGCGACCTGGGTTTGATTCCCGGTTGGCACAATTTTCTTACTAATTTGCAATTTGTGGGAATCGTCTACCAGATGAAATGATTTTAAATACTGCTTTGCTTGTGAATTGAAATGAACATATCCAGCAACACTTCTGCGCAATTTTGTTACAACTTTTCCTTTGATATTTTTAAAAAACTCTTATTGAGTTTGGCCCAGTGGCCTAATGGATAAGGCATCAGCCTTCAGAGCTGAGGATTGTGGGTTCAAGTCCCATCTGGGTCAAATCATGGTGGGAGGTACAAGAGCTTGTTTTTTTGCTTTTTTTTACAAATACTTTTGATTGACCAAGAAATCCTGATCTCCTGGTGACTGCGCTAATGCTGTAGTGGTATCATGCAAGATTCCCATTCTTGTGACCCTGGTTTGATTCCCGTTTGGCGCAATTTTCTTACTAATTTGCAATTTGTGGGTGTCGTATATCAGATCAAATGATATTAAATATTGTTTTGAGTGAATTGAAATGTACATATCCAGCAACACTTCTGCGCAATTTTGTTACAATTTTTCATTTGATATTTTTAAAAATCTTTGCTTGAGTTTTGCCCAGTGTTCTAATGTATAAGGCATCAGCCTTTGCAGTTGAGGATTGTGGGTTCGATTCCCATCTGGGTCAAGTCATGCTGGAAAATGGACTTCTTCTTTGCTTATGTAACGAATACGTCTGACTTACCAATAAAGCCTGACTTACTTGCCACTGCGCTAATGGTGTAGTGGTATCATGCAAGATTCCCATTCTTGTGACCCAGGTTTGATTCCTGGTTGGCACAACTTTGTTACTAATTTGCAATTTGTGGGAATCGTGTATCAGATCAAATGATTTTAAATATTGTTTTGCTTGTGAATTGAAATGTACATATCCAGCAACACTTCTGCGCAATTTTGTTACAATTTTTCCTTTGATATTTTTTAAAAATCTTTGCTTGAGTTTTGCCCAGTGTTCTAGTGTATAAGGCATCAGCCTTCGGAGCTGAGGATTGTGGGTTCGAATCCCATCTGGGTCAAATCATGCTGGAAAATGGACTTCTCCTTCTTTGCTTATGTAACGAATACGTCTGACTTACCAATAAACCCTGATTTACTTGCCACTGCGCTAATGGTGTAGTGGTATCATGCAAGATTCCCATTCTTGTGACCCGGGTTCGATTCCCGGTTGGCGCAATTTTCTTACTAATTTGCAATTTGTGGGAATCGTGTACCAGAACAAATGATTTCGAATACTGCTTTGCTTGTGAATTGAAATGTACATATCCAGCAACCCTTCTGCTCTATTTTGTTTCATTTTTTCCTTTGATATTTTTAAAAATGTCAGCTTGAGTTTGGCCCAGTGGCCTAATGGATAAGGCGTCAGCCTTCGGAGCTGAGGATTGTGGGTTCGAGTCCCATCTGGGTCAAATCATGGTGGAAGGTACAGGAGCCTGTTTTTTGCTTTATTTACAAATACTTTTGACTGACCAAGAAATCCTGGTCAGCCGGGCACTGTGCTAATGCTGTAGTGGTATCATGCAGGATTCCCATTCTTGCGACCTGGGTTTGATTCCCGGTTGGCACAATTTTCTTACTAATTTGCAATTTGTGGGAATCGTCTACCAGATGAAATGATTTTAAATACTGCTTTGCTTGTGAATTGAAATGAACATATCCAGCAACACTTCTGCGAAATTTTGTTACAATTTTTCCTTTGATATTTAAAAAAAACTCTGCTTGAGTTTGGCCCAGTGGCCTAATGGATAAGGCATCAGCCTTCGGAGCTGAGGATTGTGGGTTCGAGTCCCATCTGGGTCAAATCATGGTGGGAGGTACAAGAGCTTGTTTTTTTGCTTTTTTTTACGAATACTTTTGACTGACCAAGAAATCCTGATCTGCTGTTGACTGCGCTAATGATGTAGTGGTATCATGCAGGATTCCAGTTCTTGTGACCTGGGTTCGATTCCTGGTTGGCGCAACTTTCTTACCAATTTGTGGGCGTTGTGTATCAGATCAAATGATTTTAAATATTGTATTGCTTGTGAATTGAAATGTACACATCCAGCAACACTTCTGCGCAATTTTGTTACAATTTTTCCATTGATATTTTAAAAAATCTTTGCTTGAGTTTTGCCCAGTGTTCTAATGTATAAGGCATCGGCCTTCGCAGCCGAGGATTGTGGGTTTGAGTCCCATCTGGGTCAAGTCATGCTGGAAAATGGACTTCTCCTTCTTTGCTTATGTAACGAATACGTCTGACTTACCAATAAAGCCTGACTTACTTGTCACTGCGCTAATGGTGTAGTGGTATCATGCAAGATTCCCATTCTTGTGACCCAGGTTCGATTCCTGGTTGGTGCAACTTTGTTACTAATTTGCAATTTGTGGGAATCGTGTATCAGATCAAATGATTTTAAATATTGTTTTGCTTGTGAATTGAAATGTACATATCCAGCAACACTTCTGCGCAATTTTGTTACAATTTTTCCTTTGATATTTTTAAAAATCTTTGCTTGAGTTTTGCCCAGTGTTCTAGTGTATAAGGCATCAGCCTTCGGAGCTGAGGATTGTTGGTTCGAATCCCATCTGGGTCAAATCATGCTGGAAAATGGACTTCTCCTTCTTTGCTTATGTAACGAATACGTCTGACTTACCAATAAACCCTGATTTGCTTGCCACTGCGCTAATGGTGTAGTGGTATCATGCAAGATTCCCATTCTTTTGACCCGGGTTCCCGGTTGGCGCAATTTTTTTACTAATTTGCAATTTGTGGGAATCGTGTACCAGAACAAATGATTTCAAATACTGCTTTGCTTGTGAATTGAAATGTACATATCCAGCAACCCTTCTGCTCTATTTTGTTTCAATTTTTCCTTTGATAGTTTTAAAAATGTCAGCTTGAGTTTGGCCCAGTGGCCTAATGGATAAGGCATCAGCCTTCGGAGCTGAGGATTGTGGGTTCGAGTCCCATCTGGGTCAAATCATGGTGGGAGGTACAGGAGCCTGATTTTTGCTTTATTTACAAATACTTTTGACTGACCAAGAAATCCTGGTCAGCCGGACACTGTGCTAATGGTGTAGTGGTATCATGCAGGATTCCCATTCTTGCGACCTGGGTTTGATTCCCGGTTGGTACAATTTTCTTACTAATTTGCAATTTGTGGGAATCATCTACCAGATGAAATGATTTTAAATACTGCTTTGCTTGTGAATTGAAATGAACATATCCAGCAACACTTCTGCGAAATTTTGTTACAATTTTTCCTTTGATATTTTAAAAAAACTGCGCTTGATTTTGGCCCAGTGGCCTAATGGATAAGGCATCAGCCTTCGGAGCTGAGGATTGTGGGTTCGAGTCCCATCTGGGTCAAATCATGGTGGGAGGTACAAGACCTTGTTTTTTTGCTTTTTTTTTGCGAATACTTTTGATTGACCAAGAAATCCTGATATCCTGGTTACTGCGCTAATGCTGTAGTGGTATCATGCAGGATTCCTATTCTTGCGACCTGGGTTTGATTCCCGGTTGGCACAATTTTCTTACTAATTTGCAATTTGTGGGAATCGTCTACCAGATGAAATGATTTTAAATACTGCTTTGCTTGTGAATTGAAATGAACATATCCAGCAACACTTCTGCTCTATTTTGTTACAATTTTTCCTTTGATATTTTTAAAAAACTCTTATTGAGTTTGGCCCAGTGGCCTAATGGATAAGGCATCAGCCTTCGGAGCTGAGGATTGTGGGTTCGAGTCCCATCTGGGTCAAATCATGGTGGGAGGTACAAGACCTTGTTTTTTTGCTTTTTTTTTGCGAATACTTTTGATTGACCAAGAAATCCTGATATCCTGGTTACTGCGCTAATGCTGTAGTGGTATCATGCAGGATTCCTATTCTTGCGACCTGGGTTTGATTCCCGTTTGGCGCAATTTTCTTACTAATTTGCAATTTGTGGGTGTCGTATATCAGATCAAATGATTTTAAATATTGTTTTGCTTGTGAATTGAAATGTACATATCCAGCAACACTTCTGCGCAATTTTGTTACAATTTTTCCTTTGATATTTTTAAAATTCTTTGCTTGAGTTTTGCCCAGTGTTCTAGTGTATAAGGCATCAGCCTTCGGAGCTGAGGATTGTGGGTTCGAATCCCATCTGGGTCAAATCATGCTGGAAAATGGACTTCTCCTTCTTTGCTTATGTAACGAATACGTCTGACTTACCAATAAACCCTGATTTACTTGCCACTGCGTTAATGGTGTAGTGGTATCATGCAAGATTCCCATTCTTGTGACCCGTGTTCGATTCTTGGTTGGCGCAACTTTTGTACCAATTTGTGGACGTTGTGTATCAGATCAAATGATTTTAAATATTGTATTGCTTGTGAATTGAAATGTACACATCCAGCAACACTTCTGCGCAATTTTGTTACAATTTTTCCAATGATATTTTAAAAAATCTTTGCTTGAGTTTTGCCCAGTGTTCTAATGTATAAGGCATCGGCCTTCGCAGCTGAGGATTGTGGGTTTGAGTCCCATCTGGGTCAAGTCATGCTGGAAAATGGACTTCTCCTTCTTTGCTTATGTAACGAATACGTCTGATTTACCAATAAACCCTGATTTACTCATCGCTGTGCTAATGGTGTAGTGGTATCATGCAAGATTCCCATTCTTGTGACCCGGGTTCGATTCCCGGTTGGCGCAATTTTCTTACTAATTTGCAATTTGTGGGAATCGTGTACCAGAACAAATGATTTCAAATACTGCTTTGCTTGTGAATTGAAATGTACATATCCAGCGACCCTTCTGCTCTATTTTGTTTCAATTTTTCCTTTGATATTTTAAAAAGTGTCAGCTTGAGTTTGGCCCAGTGGCCTAATGGATAAGGCATCAGCCTTCGGAGCTGAGAATTGTGGGTTCGAGTCCCATCTGGGTCAAATCATGGTGGGAGGTACAGGAGCCAGTTTTTTGCTTTATTTACAAATACTTTTGACTGACCAAGAAATCCTGGTCAGCCGGGTACTGTGCTAATGGTGTAGTGGTATCATGCAGGATTCCCATTCTTGCGACCGGGGTTTGATTCCTGGTTGGCACAATTTTCTTACTAATTTGCAATTTGTGGGAATCGTCTACCAGATGAAATGATTTTAAATACTGCTTTGCATGTGAATTGAAATGAACATATCCAGCAACACTTCTGCTCTATTTTGTTACAATTTCTCCTTTGATATTTTAAAAAAACTCTGCTTGATTTTGGCCCAGTGGCCTAATGGATAAGGCATCAGCCTTCGGAGCTGAAGATTGTGGGTTCGAGTCCCATCTGGGTCAAATCATGGTGGGAGGTACAAGACCTTGTTTTTTTGCTTTTTTTTTGCGAATACTTTTGATTGACCAAGAAATCCTGATATCCTGGTTACTGCGCTAATGCTGTAGTGGTATCATGCAGGATTCCTATTCTTGCGACCTGGGTTTGATTCCCGGTTGGCACAATTTTCTTACTAATTTGCAATTTGTGGGAATCGTCTACCAGATGAAATGATTTTAAATACTGCTTTGCTTGTGAATTGAAATGAACATATCCAGCAACACTTCTGCGCAATTTTGTTACAATTTTTCCTTTGATATTTTTAAAAAACTCTTATTGAGTTTGGCCCAGTGGCCTAATGGATAAGGCATCAGCCTTCGGAGCTGAGGATTGTGGGTTCGAGTCCCATCTGGGTCAAATCATGGTGGGAGGTACAAGAGCTTGTTTTTTTGCTTTTTTTTACAAATACTTTTGATTGACCAAGAAATCCTGATCTCCTGGTGACTGCGCTAATGCTGTAGTGGTATCATGCAAGATTCCCATTCTTGTGACCCTGGTTTGATTCCCGTTTGGCGCAATTTTCTTACTAATTTGCAATTTGTGGGTGTCGTATATCAGATCAAATGATTTTAAATATTGTTTTGCTTGTGAATTGAAATGTACATATCCAGCAACACTTCTGCGCAATTTTGTTACAATTTTTCATTTGATATTTTTAAAAATCTTTGCTTGAGTTTTGCCCAGTGTTCTAATGTATAAGGCATCAGCCTTTGCAGCTGAGGATTGTGGGTTCGATTCCCATCTGGGTCAAGTCATGCTGGAAAATGGACTTCTTCTTTGCTTATGTAACGAATACGTCTGACTTACCAATAAAGCCTGACTTACTTGCCACTGTGCTAATGGTGTAGTGGTATCATGCAAGATTCCCATTCTTGTGACCCAGGTTCGATTCCTGGTTGGCGCAACTTTGTTACTAATTTGCAATTTGTGGGAATCGTGTATCAGATCAAATGATTTTAAATATTGTTTTGCTTGTGAATTGAAATGTACATATCCAGCAACACTTCTGCGCAATTTTGTTACAATTTTTCCTTTGATATTTTTAAAAATCTTTGCTTGACTTTTGCCCAGTGTTCTAGTGTATAAGGCATCAGCCTTCGGAGCTGAGGATTGTGGGTTCGAATCCCATCTGGGTCAAATCATGCTGGAAAATGGACTTCTCCTTCTTTGCTTATGTAACGAATACGTCTGACTTACCAATAAACCCTGATTTACTTGCCACTGCGCTAATGGTGTAGTGGTATCACGCAAGATTCCCATTCTTGTGACCCGGGTTCGATTCCCGGTTGGCGCAATTTGCAATTTGTGGGAATCGTGTACCAGAACAAATGATTTCAAATACTGCTTTGCTTGTGAATTGAAATGTACATATCCAGCGACCCTTCTGCTCTATTTTGTTTCAATTTTTCCTTTGATATTTTAAAAAGTGTCAGCTTGAGTTTGGCCCAGTGGCCTAATGGATAAGGCATCAGCCTTCGGAGCTGAGAATTGTGGGTTCGAGTCCCATCTGGGTCAAATCATGGTGGGAGGTACAGGAGCCAGTTTTTTGCTTTATTTACAAATACTTTTGACTGACCAAGAAATCCTGGTCAGCCGGGCACTGTGCTAATGGTGTAGTGGTATCATGCAGGATTCCCATTCTTGCGACCTGGGTTTGATTCCCGGTTGGCACAATTTTCTTACTAATTTGCAATTTGTGGGAATCGTCTACCAGATGAAATGATTTTAAATACTGCTTTGCATGTGAATTGAAATGAACATATCCAGCAACACTTCTGCGAAATTTTGTTTCAATTTTTCCTTTGATATTTTAAAAAAACTCTGCTTGAGTTTGGCCCAGTGCCCTAATGGATAAGGCATCAGCCTTCGGAGCTGAGGATTGTGGGTTTGAGTCCCATCTGGGTCAAATCATGGTGGGAGGTAAAAGAGCTTGTTTTTTTCTTTTTTTTATGAATACTTTTGATTGACCAAGAAATCCTGATATCCTGGTTACTGCGCTAATGCTGTAGTGGTATCATGCAAGATTCCCATTCTTGTGACCCTGGTTTGATTCCCGTTTGGCGCAATTTTCTTACTAATTTGCAATTTGTGGGTGTCGTATATCAGATCAAATGATTTTAAATATTGTTTTGCTTGTGAATTGAAATGTACATATCCAGCAACACTTCTGCGCAATTTTGTTACAATTTTTCCTTTGATATTTTTAAAAATCTTTGCTTGAGTTTTGCCCAGTGTTCTAGTGTATAAGGCATCAGCCTTCGGAGCTGAGGATTGTGGGTTCGAATCCCATCTGGGTCAAATCATGCTGGAAAATGGACTTCTCCTTCTTTGCTTATGTAACGAATACGTCTGACTTACCAATAAACCCTGATTTACTTGCCACTGCGCTAATGGTGTAGTGGTATCATGCAAGATTCCCATTCTTGTGACCCGTGTTCGATTCTTGGTTGGCGCAACTTTTGTACCAATTTGTGGGCGTTGTGTATCAGATCAAATGATTTTAAATATTGTATTGCTTGTGAATTGAAATGTACACATCCAGCAACACTTCTGCGCAATTTTGTTACAATTTTTCCAATGATATTTTAAAAAATCTTTGCTTGAGTTTTGCCCAGTGTTCTAATGTATAAGGCATCGGCCTTCGCAGCTGAGGATTGTGGGTTTGAGTCCCATCTGGGTCAAGTCATGCTGGAAAATGGACTTCTCCTTCTTTGCTTATGTAACGAATACGTCTGATTTACCAATAAACCCTGATTTACTCATCGCTGTGCTAATGGTGTAGTGGTATCATGCAAGATTCCCATTCTTGTGACCCGGGTTCGATTCCCGGTTGGCGCAATTTGCAATTTGTGGGAATCGTGTACCAGAACAAATGATTTCAAATACTGCTTTGCTTGTGAATTGAAATGTACATATCCAGCGACCCTTCTGCTCTATTTTGTTTCAATTTTTCCTTTGATATTTTAAAAAGTGTCAGCTTGAGTTTGGCCCAGTGGCCTAATGGATAAGGCATCAGCCTTCGGAGCTGAGAATTGTGGGTTCGAGTCCCATCTGGGTCAAATCATGGTGGGAGGTACAGGAGCCAGTTTTTTGCTTTATTTACAAATACTTTTGACTGACCAAGAAATCCTGGTCAGCCGGGCACTGTGCTAATGGTGTAATGGTATCATGCAGGATTCCCATTCTTGCGACCTGGGTTTGATTCCCGGTTGGCACAATTTTCTTACTAATTTGCAATTTGTGGGAATCGTCTACCAGATGAAATGATTTTAAATACTGCTTTGCATGTGAATTGAAATGAACATATCCAGCAACACTTCTGCGAAATTTTGTTTCAATTTTTCCTTTGATATTTTAAAAAAACTCTGCTTGAGTTTGGCCCAGTGCCCTAATGGATAAGGCATCAGCCTTCGGAGCTGAGGATTGTGGGTTTGAGTCCCATCTGGGTCAAATCATGGTGGGAGGTAAAAGAGCTTGTTTTTTTGCTTTTTTTTACGAATACTTTTGATTGACCAAGAAATCCTGATATCCTGGTTACTGCGCTAATGCTGTAGTGGTATCATGCAAGATTCCCATTCTTGTGACCCTGGTTTGATTCCCGTTTGGCGCAATTTTCTTACTAATTTGCAATTTGTGGGTGTCGTATATCAGATCAAATGATTTTAAATATTGTTTTGCTTGTGAATTGAAATGTACATATCCAGCAACACTTCTGCGCAATTTTGTTACAATTTTTCCTTTGATATTTTTAAAAATCTTTGCTTGAGTTTTGCCCAGTGTTCTAGTGTATAAGGCATCAGCCTTCGGAGCTGAGGATTGTGGGTTCGAATCCCATCTGGGTCAAATCATGCTGGAAAATGGACTTCTCCTTCTTTGCTTATGTAACGAATACGTCTGACTTACCAATAAACCCTGATTTACTTGCCACTGCGCTAATGGTGTAGTGGTATCATGCAAGATTCCCATTCTTGTGACCCGTGTTCGATTCTTGGTTGGCGCAACTTTTGTACCAATTTGTGGGCGTTGTGTATCAGATCAAATGATTTTAAATATTGTATTGCTTGTGAATTGAAATGTACACATCCAGCAACACTTCTGCGCAATTTTGTTACAATTTTTCCAATGATATTTTAAAAAATCTTTGCTTGAGTTTTGCCCAGTGTTCTAATGTATAAGGCATCGGCCTTCGCAGCTGAGGATTGTGGGTTTGAGTCCCATCTGGGTCAAGTCCTGCTGGAAAATGGACTTCTCCTTCTTTGCTTATGTAACGAATACGTCTGATTTACCAATAAACCCTGATTTACTCATCGCTGTGCTAATGGTGTAGTGGTATCATGCAAGATTCCCATTCTTGTGACCCGGGTTTGATTCCCGGTTGGCGCAATTTTCTTACTAATTTGCAATTTGTGGGAATCGTGTACCAGAACAAATGATTTCAAATACTGCTTTGCTTGTGAATTGAAATGTACATATCCAGCGACCCTTCTGCTCTATTTTGTTTCAATTTTTCCTTTGATATTTTAAAAAGTGTCAGCTTGAGTTTGGCCCAGTGGCCTAATGGATAAGGCATCAGCCTTCGGAGCTGAGAATTGTGGGTTCGAGTCCCATCTGGGTCAAATCATGGTGGGAGGTACAGGAGCCAGTTTTTTGCTTTATTTACAAATACTTTTGACTGACCAAGAAATCCTGGTCAGCCGGGTACTGTGCTAATGGTGTAGTGGTATCATGCAGGATTCCCATTCTTGCGACCGGGGTTTGATTCCTGGTTGGCACAATTTTCTTACTAATTTGCAATTTGTGGGAATCGTCTACCAGATGAAATGATTTTAAATACTGCTTTGCATGTGAATTGAAATGAACATATCCAGCAACACTTCTGCTCTATTTTGTTACAATTTCTCCTTTGATATTTTAAAAAAACTCTGCTTGATTTTGGCCCAGTGGCCTCATGGATAAGGCATCAGCCTTCTGAGCTGAAGATTGTGGGTTCGAGTCCCATCTGGGTCAAATCATGGTGGGAGGTACAAGACCTTGTTTTTTTGCTTTTTTTTTGCGAATACTTTTGATTGACCAAGAAATCCTGATATCCTGGTTACTGCGCTAATGCTGTAGTGGTATCATGCAGGATTCCTATTCTTGCGACCTGGGTTTGATTCCCGGTTGGCACAATTTTCTTACTAATTTGCAATTTGTGGGAATCGTCTACCAGATGAAATGATTTTAAATACTGCTTTGCTTGTGAATTGAAATGAACATATCCAGCAACACTTCTGCGCAATTTTGTTACAATTTTTCCTTTGATATTTTTAAAAAACTCTTATTGAGTTTGGCCCAGTGGCCTAATGGATAAGGCATCAGCCTTCGGAGCTGAGGATTGTGGGTTCGAGTCCCATCTGGGTCAAATCATGGTGGGAGGTACAAGAGCTTGTTTTTTTGCTTTTTTTTACAAATACTTTTGATTGACCAAGAAATCCTGATCTCCTGGTGACTGCGCTAATGCTGTAGTGGTATCATGCAAGATTCCCATTCTTGTGACCCTGGTTTGATTCCCGTTTGGCGCAATTTTCTTACTAATTTGCAATTTGTGGGTGTCGTATATCAGATCAAATGATTTTAAATATTGTTTTGCTTGTGAATTGAAATGTACATATCCAGCAACACTTCTGCGCAATTTTGTTACAATTTTTCATTTGATATTTTTAAAAATCTTTGCTTGAGTTTTGCCCAGTGTTCTAATGTATAAGGCATCAGCCTTTGCAGCTGAGGATTGTTGGTTCGATTCCCATCTGGGTCAAGTCATGCTGGAAAATGGACTTCTTCTTTGCTTATGTAACGAATACGTCTGACTTACCAATAAAGCCTGACTTACTTGCCACTGTGCTAATGGTGTAGTGGTATCATGCAAGATTCCCATTCTTGTGACCCAGGTTCGATTCCTGGTTGGCACAACTTTGTTACTAATTTGCAATTTGTGGGAATCGTGTATCAGATCAAATGATTTTAAATATTGTTTTGCTTGTGAATTGAAATGTACATATCCAGCAACACTTCTGCGCAATTTTGTTACAATTTTTCCTTTGATATTTTTAAAAATCTTTGCTTGACTTTTGCCCAGTGTTCTAGTGTATAAGGCATCAGCCTTCGGAGCTGAGGATTGTGGGTTCGAATCCCATCTGGGTCAAATCATGCTGGAAAATGGACTTCTCCTTCTTTGCTTATGTAACGAATACGTCTGACTTACCAATAAACCCTGATTTACTTGCCACTGCGCTAATGGTGTAGTGGTATCATGCAAGATTCCCATTCTTGTGACCCGTGTTCGATTCCTGGTTGGCGCAACTTTTGTACCAATTTGTGGGCGTTGTGTATCAGATCAAATGATTTTAAATATTGTATTGCTTGTGAATTGAAAAGTACACATCCAGCAACACTTCTGCGCAATTTTGTTACAATTTTTCCATTGATATTTTAAAAAATCTTTGCTTGAGTTTTGCCCAGTGTTCTAATGTATAAGGCATCGGCCTTCGCAGCTGAGGATTGTGGGTTTGAGTCCCATCTGGGTCAAGTCATGCTGGAAAATGGACTTCTCCTTCTTTGCTTATGTAACGAATACGTCTGATTTACCAATAAACCCTGATTTACTCGTTGCTGTGCTAATGGTGTAGTGGTATCATGCAAGATTCCCATTCTTGTGACCCGGGTTCGATTCCCGGTTGGCGCAATTTTCTTACTAATTTGCAATTTGTGGGAATCGTGTACCAGAACAAATGATTTCAAATACTGCTTTGCTTGTGAATTGAAATGTACATATCCAGCGACCCTTCTGCTCTATTTTGTTTCAATTTTTCCTTTGATATTTTAAAAAGTGTCAGCTTGAGTTTGGCCCAGTGGCCTAATGGATAAGGCATCAGCCTTCGGAGCTGAGAATTGTGGGTTCGAGTCCCATCTGGGTCAAATCATGGTGGGAGGTACAGGAGCCAGTTTTTTGCTTTATTTACAAATACTTTTGACTGACCAAGAAATCCTGGTCAGCCGGGTACTGTGCTAATGGTGTAGTGGTATCATGCAGGATTCCCATTCTTGCGACCGGGGTTTGATTCCTGGTTGGCACAATTTTCTTACTAATTTGCAATTTGTGGGAATCGTCTACCAGATGAAATGATTTTAAATACTGCTTTGCATGTGAATTGAAATGAACATATCCAGCAACACTTCTGCTCTATTTTGTTACAATTTCTCCTTTGATATTTTAAAAAAACTCTGCTTGATTTTGGCCCAGTGGCCTCATGGATAAGGCATCAGCCTTCTGAGCTGAAGATTGTGGGTTCGAGTCCCATCTGGGTCAAATCATGGTGGGAGGTACAAGACCTTGTTTTTTTGCTTTTTTTTTGCGAATACTTTTGATTGACCAAGAAATCCTGATATCCTGGTTACTGCGCTAATGCTGTAGTGGTATCATGCAGGATTCCTATTCTTGCGACCTGGGTTTGATTCCCGGTTGGCACAATTTTCTTACTAATTTGCAATTTGTGGGAATCGTCTACCAGATGAAATGATTTTAAATACTGCTTTGCTTGTGAATTGAAATGAACATATCCAGCAACACTTCTGCGCAATTTTGTTACAATTTTTCCTTTGATATTTTTAAAAAACTCTTATTGAGTTTGGCCCAGTGGCCTAATGGATAAGGCATCAGCCTTCAGAGCTGAGGATTGTGGGTTCAAGTCCCATCTGGGTCAAATCATGGTGGGAGGTACAAGAGCTTGTTTTTTTGCTTTTTTTTACAAATACTTTTGATTGACCAAGAAATCCTGATCTCCTGGTGACTGCGCTAATGCTGTAGTGGTATCATGCAAGATTCCCATTCTTGTGACCCTGGTTTGATTCCCGTTTGGCGCAATTTTCTTACTAATTTGCAATTTGTGGGTGTCGTATATCAGATCAAATGATTTTAAATATTGTTTTGCTTGTGAATTGAAATGTACATATCCAGCAACACTTCTGCGCAATTTTGTTACAATTTTTCATTTGATATTTTTAAAAATCTTTGCTTGAGTTTTGCCCAGTGTTCTAATGTATAAGGCATCAGCCTTTGCAGCTGAGGATTGTGGGTTCGATTCCCATCTGGGTCAAGTCATGCTGGAAAATGGACTTCTTCTTTGCTTATGTAACGAATACGTCTGACTTACCAATAAAGCCTGACTTACTTGCCACTGTGCTAATGGTGTAGTGGTATCATGCAAGATTCCCATTCTTGTGACCCAGGTTCGATTCCTGGTTGGCGCAACTTTGTTACTAATTTGCAATTTGTGGGAATCGTGTATCAGATCAAATGATTTTAAATATTGTTTTGCTTGTGAATTGAAATGTACATATCCAGCAACACTTCTGCGCAATTTTGTTACAATTTTTCCTTTGATATTTTTAAAAATCTTTGCTTGACTTTTGCCCAGTGTTCTAGTGTATAAGGCATCAGCCTTCGGAGCTGAGGATTGTGGGTTCGAATCCCATCTGGGTCAAATCATGCTGGAAAATGGACTTCTCCTTCTTTGCTTATGTAACGAATACGTCTGACTTACCAATAAACCCTGATTTACTTGCCACTGCGCTAATGGTGTAGTGGTATCATGCAAGATTCCCATTCTTGTGACCCGTGTTCGATTCCTGGTTGGCGCAACTTTTGTACCAATTTGTGGGCGTTGTGTATCAGATCAAATGATTTTAAATATTATATTGCTTGTGAATTGAAATGTACACATCCAGCAACACTTCTGCGCAATTTTGTTACAATTTTTCCATTGATATTTTAAAAAATCTTTGCTTGAGTTTTGCCCAGTGTTCTAATGTATAAGGCATCGGCCTTCGCAGCTGAGGATTGTGGGTTTGAGTCCCATCTGGGTCAAGTCATGCTGGAAAATGGACTTCTCCTTCTTTGCTTATGTAACGAATACGTCTGACTTACCAATAAAGCCTGACTTACTTGCCACTGCGCTAATGGTGTAGTGGTATCATGCAAGATTCCCATTCTTGTGACCCAGGTTCGATTCCTGGTGGGCGCAACTTTGTTACTAATTTGCAATTTGTGGGAATCGTGTATCAGATCAAATGATTTTAAATATTGTTTTGCTTGTGAATTGAAATGTACATATCCAGCAACACTTCTGCGCAATTTTGTTACAATTTTTCCTTTGATATTTTTAAAAATCTTTGCTTGAGTTTTGCCCAGTGTTCTAGTGTATAAGGCATCAGACTTCGGAGCTGAGGATTGTTGGTTCGAATCCCATCTGGGTCAAATCATGCTGGAAAATGGACTTCTCCTTCTTTGCTTATGTAACGAATACGTCTGACTTACCAATAAACCCTGGTTTACTTGCCACTGCGCTAATGGTGTAGTGGTATCATGCAAGATTCCCATTCTTGTGACCCGGGTTCGGTTCCCGGTTGGCGCAATTTTCTTACTAATTTGCAATTTGTGGGAATCGTGTACCAGAACAAATGATTTCAAATACTGCTTTGCTTGTGAATTGAAATGTACATATCCAGCAACCCTTCTGCTCTATTTTGTTTCAATATTTCCTTTGATAGTTTTAAAAATGTCAGCTTGAGTTTGGCCCAGTGGCCTAATGGATAAGGCATCAGCCTTCGGAGCTGAGGATTGTGGGTTCGAGTCCCATCTGGGTCAAATCATGGTGGGAGGTACAGGAGCCTGTTTTTTGCTTTATTTACAAATACTTTTGACTGACCAAGAAATCCTGGTCAGCCGGGCACTGTGCTAATGGTGTAGTGGTGTCATGCAGGATTCCCGTTCTTGCGACCTGGGTTTGATTCCCGGTTGGCACAATTTTCTTACTAATTTGCAATTTGTGGGAATCGTCTACCAGATGAAATGATTTTAAATACTGCTTTGCTTGTGAATTGAAATGAACATATCCAGCAACACTTCTGCGAAATTTTGTTACAATTTTTCCTTTGATATTTTAAAAAAACTCCGCTTGAGTTTGGCCCAGTGGCCTAATGGATAAGGCATCAGCCTTCGGAGCTGAGAATTGTGGGTTCGAGTCCCATCTGGGTCAAATCATGGTGGGAGGTACAAGACCTTGTTTTTTTGCTTTTTTTTTACGAATACTTTTGATTGACCAAGAAATCCTGATATCCTGGTTACTGCGCTAATGCTGTAGTGGTATCATGCAGGATTCCCATTCTTGCGACCTGGGT
The DNA here is from genome assembly GCF_030463535.1 of Salminus brasiliensis. NCBI lineage: Eukaryota > Metazoa > Chordata > Actinopteri > Characiformes > Bryconidae > Salminus > Salminus brasiliensis. Next base: position 2,120,552 of record NC_132891.1, read on the forward strand.
TTGATTCCCGGTTGGCACAACTTTCTTACTAATTTGCAATTTGTGGGAATCGTCTACCAGATGAAATGATTTTAAATACTGCTTTGCTTGTGAATTGAAATGAACATATCCAGCAACACTTCTGCGAAATTTTGTTACAATTTTTCCTTTGATATTTTAAAAAAACTCTGCTTGAGTTTGGCCCAGTGGCCTAATGGATATGGCATCAGCCTTCGGAGCTGAGGGTTGTGGGTTCGAGTCCCATCTGGGTCAAATCATGGTGGGAGGTACAAGAGCTTGTTTTTTTGCTTTTTTTTACGAATACTTTTGACTGACCAAGAAATCCTGATCTGCTGTTGACTGCGCTAATGATGTAGTGGTATCATGCAGGATTCCAGTTCTTGTGACCTGGGTTCGATTCCTGGTTGGCGCAACTTTCTTACCAATTTGTGGGCGTTGTGTATCAGATCAAATGATTTTAAATATTGTATTGCTTGTGAATTGAAATGTACACATCCAGCAACACTTCTGCGCAATTTTGTTACAATTTTTCCATTGATATTTTAAAAAATCTTTGCTTGAGTTTTGCCCAGTGTTCTAATGTATAAGGCATCGGCCTTCGCAGCTGAGGATTGTGGGTTTGAGTCCCATCTGGGTCAAGTCATGCTGGAAAATGGACTTCTCCTTCTTTGCTTATCTAACGAATACGTCTGACTTACCAATAAAGCCTGACTTACTTGCCACTGCGCTAATGGTGTAGTGGTATTATGCAAGATTCCCATTTTTGTGACCCAGGTTCGATTCCTGGTTGGCGCAACTTTGTTACTAATTTGCAATTTGTGGGAATCGTGTATCAGATCAAATGATTTTAAATATTGTTTTGCTTGTGAATTGAAATGTACATATCCAGCAACACTTCTGCGCAATTTTGTTTCAATATTTCCTTTGATAGTTTTAAAAATGTCAGCTTGAGTTTGGCTCAGCGGCCTAATGGATAAGGCATCAGCCTTCGGAGCTGAGGATTGTGGGTTCGAGTCCCATCTGGGTCAAATCATGGTGGGAGGTACAGGATCCTGTTTTTTGCTTTATTTACAAATACTTTTGACTGACCAAGAAATCCTGGTCAGCCGGGCACTGTGCTAATGGTGTAGTGGTATCATGCAGGATTCCCATTCTTGCGACCTGGGTTTGATTCCCGGTTGGCACAATTTTCTTACTAATTTGCAATTTGTGGGAATCGTCTACCAGATGAAATGATTTTAAATACTGCTTTGCTTGTGAATTGAAATGAACATATCCAGCAACACTTCTGCGCAATTTTGTTACAATTTTTTCTTTGATATTTTTAAAAAACTCTTATTGAGTTTGGCCCAGTGGCCTAATGGATAAGGCATCAGCCTTTGGAGCTGACGATTGTGGGTTCCAGTCCCATCTGGGTCAAATCATGGTGGGAGGTACAAGACCTTGTTTTTTTGCTTTTTTTTACAAATACTTTTGATTGACCAAGAAATCCTGATCTCCTGGTGACTGCACTAATGCTGTAGTGGTATCATGCAAGATTCCCATTCTTGTGACCCTGGTTTGATTCCCGTTTGGCGCAATTTTCTTACTAATTTGTAATTTTTGGGTGTCGTATATCAGATCAAATGATTTTAAATATTGTTTTGCTTGTGAATTGAAATGTACATATCCAGCAACACTTCTGCTCAATTTTGTTACAATTTTTCATTTGATATTTTTAAAAATCTTTGCTTGAGTTTTGCCCAGTGTTCTAATGTATAAGGCATCAGCCTTTGCAGCTGAGGATTGTGGGTTCGATTCCCATCTGGGTCAAGTCATGCTGGAAAATGGACTTCTCCTTCTTTGCTTATGTAACGAATACGTCTGACTTACCAATAAAGCCTGTCTTTCTTGCCACGGTGCTAATGGTGTAGTGGTATCATGCAAGATTCCCATTCTTGTGACCCAGGTTCGATTCCTGGTTGGCGCAACTTTGTTACTAATTTGCAATTTGTGGGAATCGTGTATCAAATCAAATGATTTTAAATATTGTTTTGCTTGTGAATTGAAATGTACATATCCAGCAACACTTCTGCGCAATTTTGTTACAATTTTTCCTTTGATATTTTTAAAAATCTTTGCTTGAGTTTTGCCCAGTGTTCTAGTGTATAAGGCATCAGCCTTCGGAGCTGAGGATTGTGGGTTCGAATCCCATCAGGGTCAAATCATGCTGGAAAATGGACTTCTCCTTCTTTGCTTATGTAACGAATACGTCTGACTTACCAATAAACCCTGATTTACTTGCCACTGCGCTAATGGTGTAGTGGTATCATGCAAGATTCCCATTCTTGTGACCCGGGTTCGATTCCCGGTTGGCGCAATTTTCTTACTAATTTGCAATTTGTGGGAATCGTGTACCAGAAAAAATGATTTGAAATACTGCTTTGCTTGTGAATTGAAATGTACATATCCAGCAACCCTTCTGCTCTATTTTGTTTCATTTTTTCCTTTGATATTTTTAAAAATGTCAGCTTGAGTTTGACCCAGTGGCCTAATGGATAAGGCATCAGCCTTCGGAGCTGAGGATTGTGGGTTCGAGTCCCATCTGGGTCAAATCATGGTGGGAGGTACAAGAACCTGTTTTTTGCTTTATTTACAAAAACTTTTGACTGACCAAGAAATCCTGGTCAGCCGGGCACTGTGCTAATGGTGTAGTGGTATCATGCAGGATTCCCATTCTTGCGACCTGGGTTTGATTCCCGGTTGGCACAATTTTCTTACTAATTTGCAATTTGTGGGAATCGTCTACCAGATGAAATGATTTTGAATACTGCTTTGCTTGTGAATTGAAATGAACATATCCAGCAACACTTCTGCGCAATTTTGTTACAATTTTTCCTTTGATATTTTAAAAAATCTTTGCTTGAGTTTTGACCAGTGTTCTAATGTATAAGGCATCAGTCTTTGCAGCTGAGGATTGTGGGTTCGAGTCCCATCTGGGTCAAATCATGGTGGGAGGTACAAGAGCTTGTTTTTTTGCTTTTTTTTACGAATACTTTTGACTGACCAAGAAATCCTGATCTGCTGTTGACTGCGCTAATGATGTAGTGGTATCATGCAGGATTCCAGTTCTTGTGACCTGGGTTCGATTCCTGGTTGGCGCAACTTTCTTACCAATTTGTGGGCGTTGTGTATCAGATCAAATGATTTTAAATATTGTATTGCTTGTGAATTGAAATGTACACATCCAGCAACACTTCTGCGCAATTTTGTTACAATTTTTCCATTGATATTTTAAAAAATCTTTGCTTGAGTTTTGCCCAGTGTTCTAATGTATAAGGCATCGGCCTTCGCAGCTGAGGATTGTGGGTTTGAGTCCCATCTGGGTCAAGTCATGCTGGAAAATGGACTTCTCCTTCTTTGCTTATGTAACGAATACGTCTGACTTACCAATAAAGCCTGACTTACTTGCCACTGCGATAATGGTGTAGTGGTATTATGCAAGATTCCCATTTTTGTGACCCAGGTTCGATTCCTGGTTGGCGCAACTTTGTTACTAATTTGCAATTTGTGGGAATCGTGTATCAGATCAAATGATTTTAAATATTGTTTTGCTTGTGAATTGAAATGTACATATCCAGCAACACTTCTGCGCAATTTTGTTTCAATATTTCCTTTGATAGTTTTAAAAATGTCAGCTTGAGTTTGGCTCAGCGGCCTAATGGATAAGGCATCAACCTTCGGAGCTGAGGATTGTGGGTTCGAGTCCCATCTGGGTCAAATCATGGTGGGAGGTACAGGAGCCTGTTTTTTGCTTTATTTACAAATACTTTTGACTGACCAAGAAATCCTGGTCAGCCGGGCACTGTGCTAATGGTGTAGTGGTATCATGCAGGATTCCCATTCTTGCGACCTGGGTTTGATTCCCGGTTGGCACAATTTTCTTACTAATTTGCAATTTGTGGGAATCGTCTACCAGATGAAATGATTTTAAATACTGCTTTGCTTGTGAATTGAAATGAACATATCCAGCAACACTTCTGCGAAATTTTGTTACAATTTTTCCTTTGATATTTAAAAAAAACTCTGCTTGAGTTTGGCCCAGTGGCCTAATGGATAAGGCATCACCCTTCGGAGCTGAGGATTGTGGGTTCGAGTCCCATCTGGGTCAAATCATGGTGGGAGGTACAAGACCTTGTTTTTTTGCTTTTTTTTTACGAATACTTTTGATTGACCAAGAAATCCTGATATCCTGGTTACTGCGCTAATGCTGTAGTGGTATCATGCAGGATTCCCATTCTTGCGACCTGGGTTTGTTTCCCGGTTGGCACAATATTCTTACTAATTTGCAATTTGTGGGAATCGTCTACCAGATGAAATGATTTTAAATACTGCTTTGCTTGTGAATTGAAATGAACATATCCAGCAACACTTCTGCGCAATTTTGTTACAATTTTTTCTTTGATATTTTTAAAAAACTCTTATTGAGTTTGGCCCAGTGTTCTAATGTATAAGGCATCAGCCTTTGCAGCTGAGGATTGTGGGTTCGATTCCCATCTGGGTCAAGTCATGCTGGAAAATGGACTTCTTCTTTGCTTATGTAACGAATACGTCTGACTTACAAATAAACCCTGATTTACTTGCCTCTGCGCTAATGGTGTAGTGGTATCATGCAGGATTCCTGTTCTTGTGACCTGGGTTCGATTCCTGGTTGGCGCAACTTTCTTACTAATTTGCAATTTGTGGGAATCGTGTATCAGATCAAATGATTGTAAATATTGTTTTGCTTGTGAATTGAAATGTACATATCTAGCAACACTTCTGCGCAATTTTGTTACAATTTTTCCTTTGATATTTTAAAAAATCTTTGCTTGAGTTTGGCCCAGTGGCCTAATGGATAAGGCATCAGCCTTCAGAGCTGAGGATTGTGGGTTCGAGTCCCATCTGGGTCAAATCATGGTGGGAGGTACAGCAGCCTGTTTTTTGCTTTATTTACAAATACTTTTGACTGACCAAGAAATCCTGATCCGCAGGTTACTGTGCTAACGGTGTAGTGGTATCATGCAGGATTCCTGTTCTTGCGACCTGGGTTTGATTCCTGGTTGGCACAATTTTCTTACTAATTTGCAATTTGTGGGAATCGTCTACCAGATGAAATGATTTTAAATACTGCTTTGCTTGTGAATTGAAATGTACACATCCAGCAACACTTCTGCGCAATTTTGTTACAATTTTTCCTTTGATATTTTTAAAAAACTCTTCTTGAGTTTGGCCCAGTGGCCTAATGGATAAGGCATCAGCCTTCGGCGCTGAGGATTGTGGGTTTGATTCCCATCTGGGTCAAATCATGGTGGGAGGTAAGAGAGCTTATTTTTTTGCTTTTTATTAAGAATACTTTTGACTGACCAAGAAATCCTGATCAGCAGGTTACTGTGCTAACGGTGTAGTGGTATCATGCACGATTCCTGTTCTTGCGACCTGGGTTTGATTCCAGGTTGGCACAATATTCTTACTAATTTGCAATTTGTGGGAATCGTCTACCAGATGAAATGATTTTAAATACTGCTTTGCTTGTGAATTGAAATGAACATATCCAGCAACACTTCTGCGCAATTTTGTTAAAATTTTTCCTTTGATATTTTTAAAAAACTCTTCTTGAGTTTTGGCCCAGTGGCCTAATGGATAAGGCATCAGCCATCGGAGCTGAGGTTTGTGGGTTCGAGTCCCATCTGGATCAAATCATGGTGGGAAGTACAAGAGCTTGTTTTTTTGCTTTTTTTTACGAATACTTTTGATTGACCAAGAAATCCTTATCTGCTGTTGACTGCGCTAATGGTGTAGTGGTATCATGCAGGATTCCCGTTTTTGTGACCTAGGCACGATTCCTGGTTGGCGCAACTTTCTTACTTATTTGCAATTTGTGGGCGTCGTGTATCAGATCAAATGATTTTAAATATTGTTTTGCTTGTGAATTGAAATGTACACATCCAGCAACACTTCTGCGCAATTTTGTTACAATTTTTCCATTGATATTTTTAAAAATCTTTGCTTGAGTTTTGCCCAGTGTTCTAATGTATAAGGCGTTGGCCTTCGCAGCTGAGGATTGTGGGTTTGAGTCTTATCTGGGTCAAGTCATGCTGGAAAATGGACTTCTCCTTCTTTGCTTATGTAACGAATACGTCTGACTTACCAATAAACCCTGATTTACTTTTCGCTGCGCTAATGGTGTAGTGGTATCATGCAAAATTCCCATTCTTGTGACCCGGGTTCAATTCCCGGTTGGCGCAGTTTTCTTACTAATTTGCAATTTGTGGGAATCGTGTACCAGAACAAATGATTTCAAATACTGCTTTGCTTGTGAATTGAAATGTACATATCCAGCAACCCTTCTGCTCTATTTTGTTTAAATTTTTCCTTTGAAATTTTTAAAAATGTCAGCTTGAGTTTGGCCCAGTGGCCTAATGGATAAGGCATCAGCCTTCGGAGCTGAGGATTTTGGGTTCGAGTCCCATCTGGGTCAAATCATGGTGGGAGGTACAGGAGCCTGTTTTTTGCTTTATTTACAAATACTTTTGACTGACCAAGAAATCCCGATCAGCAGGTTACTGTGCTAATGGTGTAGTGGTATCTCTCAGTATTCCAGTTCTTGCGACCTGGGTTTGATTCCCGGTTGGCACAATTTTCTTACTAATTTGCAATTTGTGGGAATCGTCTACCAGATGAAATGATCTTAAATACTGCTTTGCTTGTGATTTGAAATGAACATATCCAGCAACACTTCTGCGCAATATTGTTACAATTTTTCCTTTGATATTTTTAAAAAACTCTGCTTGAGTTTGGCCCAGTTGCCTAATGGATAAGGCATCAGCCTTCGGAGCTGAGGATTGTGGGTTCGAGTCCCATCTGGGTCAAATCATGGTGGGAGGTACAAGAGCTTGTTTTTTTGCTATTTTTTACGAATACTTTTGTATAACCAAGAAATCCTGATTTGTTGTTGTCTGCGTTAATGGTGTCGTGGCATCATGCAGGATTCCCATTCTTGTGACCCAGGTTCAATTCCTGTTTGGCGCAACTTTCTTACTAATTTGCAATTTGTGGGAATCGTGTATCAGATTAAATGATTTTAAATATTGTTTTGCTTGTGAATTGAAATGTACATATCTAGCAACACTTCTGCGCAATTTTGTTGCAATTTTTCCTTTGATATTTTAAAAAATCTTTGCTTGAGTTTTGACCAGTGTTCTAATGTATAAGGCATCAGCCTTTGCACCTGAGGATTGTGGGATCGAGTCCCATCTGGGTCAAATCATGGTGGGAGGTACAGGAACCTGTTTTTTGATTTTTCACAAATACTTTTGACTGACCAAGAAATCCTGATATCCTGGTCGGCAGGGTACTGCGTTACTAGTGTAGTGGTATCATGCAGGATTCCCGGTTGGCACAATTTTCTTACTAATTTGCAATTTGTGGGAATCGTGTACCAGAACAAATGTTTTCAAATACTGCTTTGCTTGTGAATTGAAATGTACATATCCTGCAACCCTTATGCTCTATTTTGTTTCAATTTTTCCTTTGATATTTTTAAAAATGTGAGCTTGAGATTGGCCCAGTGGCCTAATGTATAAGGCATCTGCCTTCGGAGCTGAGGATTGTGGGTTTGAGTCCCATCTGGGTCAAGTCAAAGTGGGAGGTACAGGAGCTTGTTTTTTTTGCTTTTTTTACGAATACTTTTCACTGACCAAGAAATCCTGATCTCCTGGTGACTGCGCTAATGCTGTAGTGGTATCATGCAAGATTCCCATTCTTGTGACCCGGGTTCGATTCCCGTTTGGCGCAATTTACTTACTAATTTGCAATTTGTGGGCTTCTTGTATCAGATCAAATGATTTTAAATATTGTTTTGCTTGTGAATTGAAATGTACACATCCAGCAACACTTCTGCGCAATTTTGTTACAATTTTTCCATTGATATTTTTAAAAATCTTTGCTTGAGGTTTGCCCAGCGTTCTAATGTATAAGGCATCAGCCTTTGCAGCTGAGGATTGTGGGTTCGAGTCCCATCTGGGTCAAGTCATGCTGGAAAATAGACTTCTCCTTCTTTGCTTATGTAACGAATACGTCTGACTTACCAATAAACCCTGATTTACTCGCCGCTGTGCTAATGGTGTAGTGATATCATGCAAGACTCCCATTCTTGTGACCCGGGTTTGATTCCGGGTTGGTGCAATTTTCTTACTAATTTGCAATTTGTGGGAATCGTGTAACAGAACAAATGATTTCAAATACTGCTTTGCTTGTGAATTGAAATGTACATATCCAGCGACCCTTCTGCTCTATTTTGTTTCAATTTTTCCTTTGATATTCTTAAAAATGTCAGTTTGGGTTAGGCCCAGTGGCCTAATGGATAAGGCATCAGCCTTCGGAGCTGAGGATTGTGGGTTCGAGTCCCATCTGGGTCAAATCATGGTGAGAGGTACAAGAGCTTGTTTTTTTGCTTTTTTTTACGAATACTTTTGATTGACCAAGAAATCCTGATCTGCTGTTGATTGTGCTAATGGTGTAGTGGTATCATGCAGGATTCCTTTTCTTGTGACCTGGGTTCGATTCCTGGTTGGCGCAACTTTCTTACTAATTTGCAATTTGTGGGAATCGTGTATCAGATCAAATGATTGTAAATTTTGTTTTGCTTGTGAATTGAAATGTACATATCTAGCAACACTTCTGCGCAATTTTGTTACAATTTTTCCTTTGATATTTTTTACAATCTTTGCTTGAGTTTTGCCCAGTGTTCTAATGTATAAGGCATCAGCCTTCGGAGCTGAGGATTGTGGGTTCGAATCCCATCTAGGTCAAATCATGCTGGAAAATGGACTTCTCCTTCTTTGCTTATGTAACGAATACGTCTGACTTACCAATAAAGCCTGACTTACTTGCCACTGCGCTAATGGTGTAGTGGTATCATGCAAGATTCCCATTCTTGTGACCCGAGTTCGATTCCCGGTTGGCGCAATTTTCTTACTAATTTGCAATTTGTGGGAATCGTGTACCAGAACAAATGATTTCAAATACTGCTTTGCTTGTGAATTGAAATGTACATATCCAGCAACTCTTCTGCTCTATTTTGTTTCAATTTTTCCTTTGATATTTTTAAAAATGTCAGCTTGAGTTTGGCCCAGTGGCCTAATGGATAAGGCATCAGCCTTCGGAGCTGACGATTGTGGGTTCGAGTCCCATCTGGGTTAAATCATGGTGGGAGGTACAGGAGCCTGTTTTTTGCTTTATTTACAAATACTTTTGACTGACCAAGAAATCCTGGTCAGCCGGTCACTGTGCTAATGGTGTAGTGGTATCATGCAGGATTCCCATTCTTGCGACCCGGCTTTGATTCCCGGTTGGCACAATTTTCTTACTAATTTGTAATTTGTAGGAATCGTCTACCAGATGAAATGATTTTAAATACTGCTTTGCTTGTGAATTGAAATGAACATATCCAGCAACACTTCTGCGCAATTTTGTTACAATTTTTCCTTTGATATTTTAAAAAAACTCTGCTTGAGTTTGGCCCAGTGGCCTAACGGACAAGGCATCAGCCTTTGGAGCTGAGGATTGTGGGTTCGAGTCCCATCTGGGTAAAATTATGGGGAGCTTGTTTTTTTGCTTTTTTTTACGAATACTTTTGATTGACCAAGAAATCCTGGTCTGCTGTTGACTGTGCTAATGGTGTAGTGGTATCATGCAGGATTCACGTTCTTGTGACCCAGGTTTGATTCCTGGTTGGCGCAACTTTGTTACTAATTTGCAATTTGTGGGCGTCGTGTATCAGATCAAATGATTTTAAATATTGTTTTGCTTGTGAATTGAAATTTACACATCCAGCAACACTTCTGCGCAATTTTGTTACAATTTTTCCATTGATATTTTTAAAAATCTTTGCTTGAGTTTTGCCCAGTGTTCTAATGTATAAAGCATCAGCCTTCGGAGCTGAGGATTGTGGGTTCGAGTCCCATCTGGGTCAAATCATGGTGGGAGGTACAGGAGCCTGTTTTTTGCTTTATTTACAAATACTTTTGACTGACCAAGAAATCCTTATCAGCAGGTTACTGTGCTAATGGTGTAGTGGTCTCATGCAGGATTCCTATTCTTGTGACCCAGGTTTGATTCCCGGTTGGCGCAATTTTCTTACTAATTTGCAATTTGTGGGCGTCTTGTATCAGATCAAATGATTTTAAATATTGTTTTGCTTGTGAATTGAAATGTACACATCCAGCAACACTTCTGCGCAATTTTGTTTAAATTTTTCCTTTGATATTTTTAAAAATCTTTGCTTGAGTTTTGCCCAGTGTTCTAATGTATAAGGCATCAGCCTTCGGAGCTGAGGATTGTGGGTTCGAATCCCATCTGGGTCAAATCATGCTGGAAAATGGACTTCTCCTTCTTTGCTTATGTAACGAATACGTCTGACTTACAAATAAACCCTGATTTACTTGCCTCTGCGCTAATGGTGTAGTGGTATCATGCAGGATTCCCATTCTTGTGATCTGGGTTTAATTCCCGGTTGGCACAATTTTCTTACTAATTTGCAATTTGTGGGAATCGTCTACCAGATGAAATTATTTTAAATACTGCTTTGCTTGTGAATTGAAATGAACATATCCAGCAACACTTCTGCTCTATTTTGTTTCAATTTTTCCTTTGATATTTTAAAAAATGGTGAGCTTGAGATTGGCCCAGTGGCCTAATGGATAAGGCATCAGCCTTCGGAGCTGAGGATTGTGCGTTTGAGTCCCATCTGGGCCAAATCATGGTGGGAGGTACAAGAGCCTGTTTTTTGCTTTATTTACAAATACTTTTGACTGACCAAGAAATCCTGATCTGCAGGTTACTGTGCTAACGGTGTAGTGGTATCATGCAGGATTCCTGTTCTTACGACCTGGGTTTGATTCCCGGTTGGCACAATTTTCTTACTAATTTGCAATTTGTGGGAATCGTCTACCAGATGAAATGATTTTAAATACTGCTTTGCTTGTGAATTGAAATGAACATATCCAGCAACACTTCTGCGCAATTTTGTTACAATTTTTCCTTTGATATTTTTAAAAAACTCTTCTTGAGTTTTGGCCCAGTGGCCTAATGGATAAGGCATCAGCCATCGGAGCTGAGGTTTGTGGGTTAGAGTCCCATCTGGATCAAATCATGGTGGGAGGTACAAGAGCTTGTTTTTTTGCTTTTTTTTACGAATACTTTTGATTGACCAAGAAATCCTCATCTGCTGTTGACTGCGCTAATGGTGTAGTGGTATCATGCAGGATTCCCGTTTTTGTGACCTAGGCACGATTCCTGGTTGGCGCAACTTTCTTACTTATTTGCAATTTGTGGGCGTCGTGTATCAGATCAAATGATTTTAAATATTGTTTTGCTTGTGAATTGAAATGTACACATCCAGCAACACTTCTGCGCAATTTTGTTACAATTTTTCCATTGATATTTTTAAAAATCTTTGCTTGAGTTTTGCCCAGTGTTCTAATGTATAAGGGGTCGGCCTTCGCAGCTGAGGATTGTGGGTTTGAGTCCCATCTGGGTCAAGTCATGCTGGAAAATGGACTTCTCCTTCTTTGCTTATGTAACGAATACGTCTGACTTACCAATAAACCCTGATTTACTTTTCGCTGCGCTAATGGTGTAGTGGTATCATGCAAGATTCCCATTCTTGTGAACCGGGTTCAATTCCCGGTTGGCGCAGTTTTCTTACTAATTTGCAATTTGTGGGAATCGTGTACCAGAACAAATGATTTCAAATACTGCTTTGCTTGTGAATTGAAATGTACATATCCAGCAACCCTTCTGCTCTATTTTGTTTAAATTTTTCCTTTGAAATTTTTAAAAATGTCAGCTTGAGTTTGGCCCAGTGGCCTAATGGATAAGGCATCAGCCTTCGGAGCTGAGGATTGTGGGTTCGAGTCCCATCTGGGTCAAATCATGGTGGGAGGTACAGGAGCCTGTTTTTTGCTTTATTTACAAATACTTTTGACTGACCAAGAAATCCCGATCAGCAGGTTACTGTGCTAATGGTGTAGTGGTATCTCTCAGTATTCCAGTTCTTGCGACCTGGGTTTGATTCCCGGTTGGCACAATTTTCTTACTAATTTGCAATTTGTGGGAATCGTCTACCAGATGAAATGATCTTAAATACTGCTTTGCTTGTGATTTGAAATGAACATATCCAGCAACACTTCTGCGCAATATTGTTACAATTTTTCCTTTGATATTTTTAAAAAACTCTGCTTGAGTTTGGCCCAGTGGCCTAATGGATAAGGCATCAGCCTTCGGAGCTGAGGATTGTGGGTTCGAATCCTGTCTGGGTCAAATCATGCTGGAAAATGGACTTCTCCTTCTTTGCTTATGTAACGAATACGTCTGACTTACAAATAAACCCTGATTTACTTGCCTCTGCGCTAATGGTGTAGTGGTATCATGCAGGATTCCCGTTCTTGTGATCTGGGTTTAATTCCCGGTTGGCACAATTTTCTTACTAATTTGCAATTTGTGGGAATCGTCTACCAGATGAAATGATTTCAAATACTGCTTTGCTTGTGAATTGAAATGAACATATCCAGCAACACTTCTGCGCAATTTTGTTACAATTTTTCCTTTGATATGTTTAAAAAACTCCGCTGGAGCTCGGCCCAGTGGCCAAATGGATAAGACATCAGCCTCCGGAGCTGAAGATTGTGGGTTCGAGTCCCATCTGGGTCAAAACATGGTGGGAGGTACAGGAGCTTGTTCTTTTGCTTTTTTTACGAATACTTTTGACTGACCAAGAAATCCTCATCTGCTGGTGACTGTGCTAATGGTGTATTGGTATCATGCAAGATTCCCATTCTTTTGACACGGGTTCGATTCCCGGTTGGCGCAATTTTCTTACTAATTTGCAATTTGTGGGAATCGTGTATCAGAACAAATGATTTTAAATATTGTTTTGCTTGTGAATTGAAATGTACATATCCAGCAACACTTCTGCGCAATTTTGTTAGAATTTTTCCTTTTATATTTTTAAAAATCTTTGCTTGAGTTTTGCCCAGTGTTCTAATGTATAAGGCATCGGCCTTCGCAGCTGAGGATTGTGGGTTTGAGTCCCATCTGGGTCAAGTCATGCTGGAAAATGGACTTCTCCTTCTTTGCTTATGTAACGAATACGTTTGACTTACCAAGAAAACCCTGATTTACTTGCCACTGTGCTAATGGTGTAGTGGTATCATGTAAGGTTCCCATTCTTGTGACCTGGGTTCGATTCCCAGTTGGTGCAATTTTCTTACTAATTTGCAATTTGTGGGAATTGTGTACCAGAACAAATGATTTCAAATACTGCTTTGCTTGTGAATTGAAAGATACATATCCAGCAACCCTTCGGCTCTATTTTATTTTAATTTTTCCTTTGATATTTTTAAAAATGTGAGCTTGGCATTGACCCAGTGGCCTAATGGATAAGGCAACAGCCTTTAGAGCGGAGGATTGTGGGTTCGAATCCCATCTGGGTCAAATCATGGTGGGAGGTACAAGAGCTTGTATTTTTGCTATTTTTTACGAATACTTTTGACTGACCAAGAAATCCTGATCTGCTGTTGACTGTGCTAATGGTGTAGTGGTATCATGCGGGATTCCCATTCTTGTGACCCGGGTTCGATTCCTGGTTGGCGCAACTTTCTTACTAATTTGCAATTTGTGGGAATCGTGAATCAGATCAAATGATTTTAAATATTGTTTTGCTTGTGAATTGAAATGAACATATCCAGCAACACTTCTGCTCTATTTTGTTTAAATTTTTCCTTTGATATTTTTAAAAATGTGAGCTTGACGTTTGCCCAGTGGCCAAATGGATAAGGCATCAGCCTTCGAAGCTGAGGATTGTGGGTTCGAGTCCCATCTGGGTCAAATCATGGGGGGAGGTACAAGAGCTTGTTTTTTTGCTTTTTTTTACTAATACTTTTGACTGACCAAGAAATCCTGATCGGCAGGTTACTGAGCTAATGGTGTAGTGGTATCATGCACGGTTCCCATTCTTGCAACCGGGGATTGATTCCCGGTTGGTGCAATTTTCTTACTAATCTGCAATTTGTGGGAATTGTCTACCAGATGAAATGATTTTAAATACTGCTTTGCTTGTGAATTGAAATGAACATATCCAGCAACACTTCTGCGCAATTTTGTTAAAATTTTTACTTTGATATGTTTAAAAAACTCTGCTGGAGCTCGGCCCAGTGGCCAAATGGATAAGGCATCAGCCTTCGGAGCTGAGGAGTGTGGGTTCGAGTCCCATCTGGGTCAAAACATGGTGGGAGGTACAGGAGCTCGTTTTTTTGCTTTTTTTTACGAATACTTTTGACTGACCAAGAAATCCTTATCTGCTGGTGACTGTGCTGATGGTGTATTGGTATCATGCAGGATTCTCGTTCTTGTGACCCGGGTTCGATTCCCGGTGGGCGCAATTTTCTTACTAATTTGCAATTTGTGGGAATCGTGTACCAGAACAAATGTTTTCAAATACTGCTTTGCTTGTGAATTGAAATGTACATATCCAGCAACCCTTCTGCTCTATTTTGTTTCAATTTTTCCTTTCATATTTTTACAAATGTCAACTTGAGTTTAGCCCAGTGGCCTAATGCATAAGGCATCAGCCTTCAGTGCTGAGGATTGTGGGTTCGAGTACCATCTGGGTCGAATCATGGTGGGAGGTACAGGAACCTGTGTTTTGTTTTTTTACAAATACGTTTGACTTACCAAGAAATCCTGATTTGCTTGCAACTGAGCTAATGGTGTGGTGGTATAGTTCAAGATTCCCCTTGTTGCGACCTGGGTTCGATTCCCAGTTGGCGCAATTTTCTTACTAATTTGCAATATGTGGGAATCGTCTACCAGATCAAATGATTTTAAATACTGATTTGCTTGTGAATTGAAATGTACATATCCAGCAACACTTCTGCGCAATTTTGTTACAATATGTCCCTTGATATTTAAAAAAAATCTTTCCTAGAGTTTGGCCAGTGTTCTAATGTATAAGGCATCAGCCTTCGCAGCTGAGGATTGTGGGTTCGAGTCCCATCTGGGTCAAGTCATGCTGGAAAATGGACTTCGCCTTCTTTGCTTATGTAACGAATACGTTTGACTTACCAATAAACCCTGATTTGCTTGCAACTTTGCTAATGGTGTAGTGGTATCATGCAAATTTACCATTCTTGCAACCCGGGTTTGATTCCCAGTTGGTGCAGTTTTCTTACTAATTTGCAATTTGTGGGCGTCGTGTATCAGATCAAATGATTTTAAATATTGTTTTGCTTGTGAATTGAAATGTACACATCCAGCAACACTTCTTCGCAATTTTGTTTCAATTTTTACTTTGATATTTTTTAAAAATTCTGCTTGAGTTTGACCCAGTGGCCTAATGTATAAGGTATCAGCCTTCGCAGCTGAGGATTGTGGGTGCGAGTCCCATCTGGGTGAAATCATGCTGGAAAATGGACTTCTCCTTCTTTGCTTATGTAACGAATACGTTTGAATTATCAATAAACCCTGATTTGCTTGCAACTTTGCTAATGGTGTAGTGGTATCATGCAAGATTCCCATTCTTGTGACCCGGGTTCGATTCCCGGTTGGTGCAATTTTCTTACTAATTTGCAATTTGTGGGCATCGTGTACCAGAACAAATGATTTCAAATACTGCTTTGCTTGTGAATTGAAATGTACATATCCAGCAACCCTTCTGCTCTATTTAGTTACAATTGTTCCTATCATATTTTTAAAAAGATCAGCTTGAGTTTGGCTCAGTGGCCTAATGGATAAGGCATCAGCCTTTGGTGCTAATGATTATGGGTGCGAGTCCCACCTGGGTCAAATTATGCTGTCAGGTACAGGAGCTTGTTTTTTCTTTTTTTACGAAAACTTTTGACTGACCAAGAAATCCTGATCTGCTAGTGCTTGTGCTAATGGTGTAGTGGTATCATGCAAGATTCCCATTCTTGCGACCTGGGTTCGATTCTCGGTTGGAGCAATTTGTGGGAATTGTCTACCAGATCAAATGATTTTAAATATAGTTTTGCTTGTGAATTGAAATGTACATATCCAGCAACACTGCTGCGCAATTTTGTTACAATTTTTCCTTTCATATTTTTAAAAATGTCAGCTTGAGTTTGGCCTATTAGGCCCAGTGGCCCATTGGCCTAATGGATAAGGCATTAGACTTTGGAGCTGAGGATTGGTTGTTCAAGTCCCATTACAGTAGGTACAGTAGGTCTTTTTTTGCTTATTTTACGAATACTTTTAACTTACCAAGAAATCCTGATTTCTAGTAACTGCGTTAATGGTGTAGTGGTACCATGCCAATTTCCCATTCTTGCAACCCAGGTTCAAATCCAGGTTGGGGCAATTTTCTTACTAACTTGCAATTTGTGGGCGTCGTGTACCAGATCAACTGATTTCAAATACTGCTTTGCTTGTGAATTGAAATGGACATAGCCAGCAACCCTTCTGCGATATTTTGTTACAATTTTTTTTGATATTTTGATATTTTTTGATACTTTGATATTTTTAAAAATGTCAGCTTGAGTTTGGCCCAGTGGCCTAACGGATAAGGCATCAGCCTTTGGCTCTGAGGATTGTGGCTTTGACTCTCATCTGGGTCAAATCATGCTGGGAAATCCAGAAGCTCTTCTTTTGCTTAAATTACAAATACTTTTGACTTACCAAGAAATCATCGCCTGCTAGTGACTGCCCTAATGGCATAGTGGTATCATGCAAAATTCCCATTCTTGAGATTCGGGATTGATTCCCGGTTTGCACACATATCTTGCTCATTTGCGTATTGTGGGCATGGTGTACTGTATCAAATGATTTCAAATATTGTTTTGCTTGTGAATTGAAATGGACATAGCCAGCAAAACTTCCGTGCAATTTTTTAAAAATTTCCTTTTATTTTTTAAAAAAATGAGCTTTGGTTCCAGGCCCAGTGGCCTGATGGATAAGGTATCAGCCTTTGGAGCTGAGGATTGTGGGTTCGAGTCCCATTTGGGTCAAATCATGCTGTCAGGTACTTTTGATTTCCCAAGAAATCCTCATCTGTTGGTGACTGTGCTTATGGTATAATTGACTTACCAGGAAATCATCACCCAGCAGTGACTGCGCTAATGGTGTAGTGGTATCATGCAAGATTCCAGTTCTTGCGACTTGGGTTTGATTCCAGATTGGAGCAATTTTCTCACTAATTTGCCATTTGTGGGTAGGAAAACTTCTGTGCAATTTTCTTACAATTTTTCATTTGATTTTTTCAAAAATCCCTTCCTGGTTTTGACCCAGCGGCCTAATAGCAGCCTAATGGCAGCAGCCATCAGAGCTGAGGATTGTGGGTTCGATTCCCATCTGGGTCCAATCATTCTGGGAAATCCAGAAGCTCTTTTTTTGCTTATATTACGAATACTTTTGACTTACCAAGAAATCCTGGTCTGCTAGCGGCTGCACTGATGTTGTAGTGGTATCATGCAAGATTCCCATTTTTGAGATCCAAGTTCTATTCCATGTTGGCGCAACTTTCTTACTAAATTTGCCATTTTTGGGCATCGTGTACCACATCAAATGATTTCAGCTCCAGTGTTGTTTTTGAATTGAAAGGGATGTAACTTTACCCCCACATTACTGTAATTAAACCCTAGGTTTAGTCTTGACCCTGGGTGTTTGCATTGATAATCTAAATATTCTACCTCAAAGCTCAGTAATATTAGACCATTATCTAATCTCCTTTGGGCTACATCTTCAGCAAAATGTTAATTTGTCCCCTCTCCACACCACTATGCGCACAATAACCCCATTGGCCGCTGTACAGTTTACTGAAAACCTCCCAGACCATTCGACCTTAGCTTACACTCCGTCAGAGACGGAGCTAAATAGCGTAACAAATGGTCTAGAAAATATCCTTAGACAATGTTGCACCGTGGTACAGTGATCAAACTCGTACCTTAAAATAAACAGTGTGGAGTAAATGGCGGATGATTAAACTAGAGATGTTCCACTCTGCGTGGAAGGACAGCTGTAATCAATATAGAAAGGCACCCATTAAAGCTCACTTAGTGTATTTGGCCTCGCTGATCGAGAATAACAAAAACAATCCCAGAGTACTTTTTAGTGATATCTCTTAGTTTACTAAAAGCCAGGCAGATACTCAATCTCAGATTCCAACATCTTTAGCAATGTTTTTATGGACTATTTTAAAAATAAAATAGAAAATGCTATTTCTATTTAAGGCCATGTATCTTTATTAGCCCTACTCAACCTCAGTGCAGCCTTTGATACAATAGATCTTACTAGTCTGCTAGAAAGATTAGAGAAAATGGTTGGAATCACAGGAACAGCCCTATCGTGGTTCAAATCATATCCAACCGAAACGCTATCAGTTTGCAAAGATATGGTGGATGGTGGAGCAGATGAATGCCAGTGTTTCAGGGAGCCCCCATGTCTGTGTTACCTTCTGGCTCTCTCCTTTTAATGAGGCTGTTATGGTCAGACCTGCCGGAGTCGTCAGACACACTCGGATACTGCTCAACATTTTCTGCTCTCCATAAATTCCTCTTCTCAGAGTTAATGGTCACCCAGCCCGACCTGCTGGAAGACTGCCGGTGACGCTGAGGTCCCCCTCTAACCGCGTCAGACCAGCTGCCACCTACCAGTCCGGCCAGCAGCCCCCTCCCCACCCCCCCCCCCACCAGCGTTGCTGGTGAACTGAAAGGGACATAGCCAGCAATCATTCTGTGCAATTTCTTGTAAATCTTTCCTTTGATATTTTCAAAAATGACTTTTAACTATAGACCACGTGGCCTAATGGATAAGGCATAATTCTGGGTTAAATTATGTAGGGAAATCCAAAAGATCTTTTGTACCTTTAGATTAAAGTTTTTCAACTTTCTTGCCCTGGAAGTGTCTATGCTAATGGTGTAGTTGTGTCATACAAACGTCCCATTCTTGGGGGATTTGGGCTTGGGTTCCGGTTGGTGCAACTTTTTTACTGATTTGCAAATTGCGGGCATCGTGTTCTATATGAAATGATTTTTGCTCCAACAATGTTGTGTAATTTTTTCCTTGAAATTGTCTAAAATCATACTTAACTTTTCGGATAATGCGTCGGCAGTGGTGGTTCAGCGGTTAAAGTGGTTAGAGCGCCAATGCTATTCGTCCTATATGCTCCTGACTCTGTGCCAGCTGCTCCAGACTGTTTCCTACCAGGCTAGTGCTTTGGATCTTCCTGGGGAGCCCCTGACTCCTGTGGCACTCTTACCAGGCTGGGTTAGACCCCTGGAGTGCTGTTCATGATGGGACTGATTAGCCCTCCTCTTAAGCACCTCAGTTTGGAGTGCTGTTTGTAAAGTCACTGTGATGTGACCTATCCTTGGTTTTGACCCTCTGCTTTGATCTTCTACTTGGAAGTTCTTCTACCTGAGTTGTACCTGCCTACCTGTTTTTCTGGCCTCTGCCTGTCCTGACTACGAGTATTGCTGTAGCCCTAATCAAGTCTCTCTGCACTTGCAGCCTGCCTCAACCAGTATGTTACACAGGGGTGGAGAACTCTTCTGAAGGCTAATGAACCTGAACTTTGCCAATGACCTTAACTGGTCAATCTTCTCAGAATAATGGCTCAAGTGATGCATTTCTGAGTGAATGCTCCTGAGAATAGTGAAATAAAGAGAGAACAGAAGAAGCCAACTGGTGACCTCAAAGATGGCCTCGAGTGACCTAAATCCCTAACGTATGTAATAAATGGACACAATTCTTACTGTACTGCACCACGCAAGAACAAACAAACAAACAAAAAAAAATAAATCAAATCAAATGATACTTTCAGAAAACAGATTCTGATGTCACAGAATAATTTTCTCTTGATTGTCAATCATAAAATGAGCTCTGTTTGGGTGCCATTCAATTAATTCAATTTAGACATTCTAAAATTAAATGAACTACTTCTTCACAATGTTAATTCTAATGTAATTTAGCACCACATTTGCATTTTACATTGATTATGTAGCAAATATAAAAACACTCAACTGTCAGGTATTGTACACCAATCAGCCATAACATTACAACCACTGGCAGGTAAAGTGAATAACATTCATGATCTGGTTCCAGTGGCTCCGGTCAATGAGTGAATATATTAGTCAGAATGTGAACAGTTAGTTCTTGAAGCAGGAAAAATGGTCAAGCTGAGAAACCTTGACAAGAACCAACCTGTATTGGCTAGGCCTCTAGGATGGAACAGTTCTTATTGGGTGTTCCTGGTATGCAGTGGTCAGTACCTACCAAAAGTGCTTTAAGGAAGAACAACCGGTGAGCTGGCAGTTTAATGATGCTCAGAAAGGTCCCAACTTACAACATACAAGACTTGAAGGATCTGCAGCTAACGTCCTGGTGCCAGATACCACAGCACATCTTCAGAGGTCTTGTGGAGTCTGTACCTTAATGAGCCCTATCTTACAGCCCTCATTGATATCTTCCACCCTGCCTATTTTCAGTGCAATTTGCTTGTGAATGTAATTACGCTGATGGGCGCGGTGGTCTTGAAATGAGGGGTGTTCAGGTCAGTTTCTGGTGTATTGCTGTGTATCTTGGTAATGGAAAACACAACAGGAGCTCCACTGACTGAAAACAACCTAGACAGACGTTCGTTTGTCAGCAGTCAGATGTTCGTTGCTATCTTGGCAGTGAATTGTCAACACAGGCGCATGCAGCCCGACGCTCGTACACCCCCCCCCACACACACACACACACACGCTTTACACCACTGAAATAGCAACTGCCAAGGTCAGACCTCTTTTACTGCACCTGGCTCTTAAAGGGAACGACGAGAGACACTCTGATTGGTTTATTACTGCACGTTACACCCAAAAAAAAAAAAAACATGATAAGACTTTTGATTCGCACGATTGATAGCTTGCCAAAAATTTCTAAAATAGTGCCTTAGGTTTTGAGTTGTTTTGGCAGTACAATGGGGGCAATATTAGCTAGGTGGTTATAATTTTATGGCTGATTGAAGTATTAATATGTTCCATGGACAGTAATTTTTTCTTTAGGATATGAGCATTGATTCCAGCTCATTGACACTAGGAGATATTTGTCTAATCCTGCTGCTACAGTTCCTATTACAGGCATTTTATTGGATTAGATTGATTTAAGCATTTAAAGAGGGTTGCAAATGTCGGACACATTAAGCTTCCCTTAAGTCTATAGATACTCCTCAGTGAAACCATTATTATAATGAAGTCAAGGCCATTTCACATTTAGGAGTAACCCGGCCTCAGCTTGTACACTGCATTTAATTAATAACCAAGACTTTAGACTTCAGTATGGGACACACTCACAAAGATTTGGCCCAAAGAGGATTAATTGCTGTTGTCCCAGTGGCACAGTTTAAATTTTTCATGTTTTAAAAGACTACTAGAAGTAATATTGGGACAGAGGTAGAGATTTGTACTGGATGGCCATGTTGGTAATGCTTTTATAATACTTCTAGGGATGATTAAACCCATGAATGAAAGTGGGTGCAATCCTGTTGACATACTGCACAGAATTATTTAATATTAGTAAAAGAGACTAGGAACCCCACCCCCATTTCTGACGTCGTATTTTAAAGGCAGCAGGCACAGGCACTGGATTTTGGGTTTGAACCTTTCTGAAACTTTGGCTTGATGATGATGTTCATGAAGGTCAAACTTTTTGAATATGATAGTCTTTCGTGTTTCAGTTTCTCAGCCTCACATTAAAACAGATGCTGGGCTCCCACTATGACCCGAGGATCGCTGGTTCGAATCCCGGGTCATGCTGCCATCAGTAGCTGGAGTCCAAGAGAGCACGGTTGGCCTTGCTCTCTCCAGGAATCTTCAGAAAAGGCGGTAGCTGGTTGGCCATGTGTCAGAGGAGGCACATGTCAGTCCTCATCCTCTCAGTGTCTGGAGCATTACATGTGATAGGGGGGAGAGTACTAATGAGTGGGTTTAGTTTTTTAGTAATTAGAAACTTGGTTTCTGCTACAAGCAATAAAAGAAATCTATTTAATCTAATTGGCTATTTTACATTCCCTGTTTTAAATAGCCTATATTAATATTGGCTATTTTAAATGCCCTGGCATCCTGTCCAGGGGGTGTTTCTGCTCTATGCCCAGTGATTCTGGACAAACAGTAACCCTGACCCTGAATAAATGAACAATACTTCATAAATTAATAAATGAATAATAAAAAGCTTTCTTTATTTAACACTTTATTTAACACCTAACACAACACAATGCAAACAGAATAGAAATTAATCAGCTTAAATAAAGCCAGAGGTAACAGATACAGTAGGTCTTAACCTTCCTCTTACATGTGAAAAGAGCTATATAAGTGCAGTAAAGTGTTATATTGTTTAACGTCTGCAGTTTAACACTGTTGTCATTAGCAACGTGATCATACTGCTGCCTTGAAATAGCTTTAATTAGCGGAAAATCAACAATATCTAATATTTCCTTCAAACATTTCTCACCAGTGAGTTCTACAGCAGACTTACAATTTCTGTCATTACTTTATTCTCAGCAGTGTGTATGGGCAGATAACTGATCAACTACAGAACTTTAAAACACAGTGAACCTCAAAAGCCATCATATTAGTAGTCAAAAGAGAAGTGCTCTTTAACTGATTCCTATAGTAATGTTAGCACAGGGACTAATTCTATCTAAATGTACTTATAGTAATGTGTTATAGACAATAGTACTGTTGACAACATGTCTAAATAATTATAATTATTATAAAACACATTATAATGGACTATTTTCCTTTGGGTTGACCAGCGACAGTCAACCCAAGTAGCCTTTTCAACTTCTCCCAATCTCATTCTTCCCAGGAGGCAATCCCAGGCAGTAGGACCATTGGGATGTTCGAAAGATAGAGCAGCATGTGGGCTGAGGTGGTAGAGTAACGCTACAGGATTTTACACTAATATGACTCTATGGGTTCTGCAGCGTTACACAGCAGTTCTGGAGAGAGGTTCTCCTCCTGCAGCTCCACCAGTTTCGTAGAGCAGTAGCAGGTTCCAGACAGAGACGCCATTCTCCCTGTTACAGTCAGTGGAGACCTTCAGCATGATCCTGAAGCTGATATTTAAAGGTAAAACTGGTACAGAATGTTCCTTTAACATTGTGATACTTCTCAGCTGAAGTCTACCTCACTCCCGTTCCGCAGGAGGCAGTGGGCAGTTCTGACACTCTCTTAGCAATGCATTATTTTACTCTGTCCTTTGGGAGTCCTTTGGGAGATAAACGTTGAGCTAATTTAAGGCCTTGTGGGAGGGTTCTCAATCCATCTTCCCTTATTTGCTCTTCCTTTTCCACCCTGTTACTCTGATCCCAGCGGCGTGGGCATTATCTTCCCTGACGATCCATAGAGACACAGACTTAACTCAGAGCTCCACTCTGTCTATTTACTCTCTAACGAGACATTACTTGTATGGTCAGACAATAGCACTGTGAGCTAATTCCCATCTTCATCTTGAATGTGTAGCAGGATAGCGGCGATTAGAGGCCTAATAACGAACCACTCCAACTTCAAAAGAGCAGGTGGCTTCGGAGACGTCTTATGTTACTCTTGTCTTAGCTTCTCTTTTCCTTTTATGTCTGTGTTGGCCTTTTATCTTAATTGTTATTAAAAGGCTTCGTCAAGTGCTACCTGATCCTTCCTAATAACCCTGCAGAGCCTCTAGGCAGCGTTGTCTTGTTAGAGTCATTTTAAGATGCTTGATAGAGTTAAAAAAATAAATAAATTACATTTTGATAGTTATATTGAAAGTCTTTAGCAGACGTTCTTATCCTGAACGACATACAGAAGTGCTTTGTTGACTGCAGGGAAAAGAAAATACAGTAGTAGTGTGTATGGAAAAAATACACATGAAAAAATACACTACTATACACTATACACATTGACCATAACATCACAACCACACAGGTGAAGTGAATAGCATTGATCCGGTCAAACTAGATCTGGTTCTCCATCACTGTGTTCATCATTAGAACATCTCCAAAGTTCTCCTCATGGAGTCTAGTATTATTTAGAGTTCTCCTCAGAGCAACACCTGGTTTGGTGGTAAGTCAGGGCTTAATGATGGTAAATCAGGTGAGCTGCTGCTGCTGCTGCTGCTGCTGATGGAGTTGAACACATCCTCCACGCTGTGCTGGCTGGACTGGGGGGCATCCAGGAGAAACCTGGAGGAACCGAGCTCTGTTCTTCAGACTAGCTCACAGACAAGATCTCACTACTTTCTTTCTTCAGAATGAGAAGCTCTTGTTTCTCCTTTTTACTGGATTTATGTTCACCTGCATCTGTTCGGATGAGATCTGGAGATTTTAAAATTACTGCTGAGGGAAATATCTGTAAATTACATGAGGCCTAAACACCTGCACAGTAATGTAACGCTCTGCTTACTACATAGGAGTACGTTACTACGTTGTGGTTCTGTAATTTCAGCCTATAATCCATTCTTTCCATACTTTGTTGGCCTCCTTTCACCCTGTTCTTCAATGGTCATGACCCACCACAGGACTGACCACCACAGAGCAGGTATTATTAGATATTATTGGTTGGTGGGTAATTCTCAGCACTACTGTCTGTAATTATGGAACTACAAATGGATCCTATATGATAAGCGGAGCTGATATAATGGGCATAATGGTTCATGATGGTTACGTATTGGTCCTGCATTACAAAACAAGAAAATGTGTCTTTCAGTTCAATTGAGTGTTTATTCAATTATGGAAAACATTCTTTCTGATTGAGGAATTTTCCCCTTTCGCTTCCCTCTAACTCTTCCTCTGGGTCTTCTTCGTCTCAGCTCTCTGCTCGCAATTACCTTGGTAATTAGCTGATGTGATGAATCAGGTGTGTTAAACCACTGAAATGTGTTGAATAAGGCTGAATAAGAACATTGGATTGTGTACAGAGCCCTCTCTCATTGGACCCTCTCAGGGTATTCCCCACAGTTCTATATGAGGGCTTGCTCATTTTTGCCATCTGCATTAATTACATTGCCTCGTCAGTGTAAAACTAACAAGGTCTCTGGGTGGAACTGGCTTCACCATCCACTGATTAGATTAATTACTCCTTCCAACAGTTACAGAGACGTCTGATGCACTTTCATTCCCATGTCAGCTACAAGGGTCACTAGGCTGTGTGGTTGTGATTAGGCTAGAATAGGAAGCCTGAGAATGTTTACATCTACGTTTTAATGGAATTGAAAGTGGATGTATTGCGCAATAGTCCCAGCCAATTATCTCAAAACGGTGCTGCATGTAAAGGTCTGGGATCAGTGCTGGACCCTACCTGAATCGTCAATCGTCAGAGTCCTGAAACACTTTGATTAGGGTCAGATCATTATGTCTAGACGGCTCTGGTCAGCAGTGGTGAGTATATTTAGGGCATTTAGCTGACGCTCTTATCCAGAGCGACTTACAAGGTTACTCGTATTACAGAGGTGGGCCAATGTAGCGTTAGGAGTTTTGCCCAAGGACTCTTATTGGTGTAGTGTGGCATAGCCACCCAGACCGGGAATTAGACCGGGAATCGAACCCCTGTCTCCCACATGGTGGGTGTGACAGCCCAACCACTCCTACCTACGAGGACGCACAAACCATTAACTTGCACCTGAGGCTCATCAACGAGGCTCTTCATCCCATCTGGGAAATGTTCTTGGTTTACACGCAGCCTGATAATTCGTTAATATTCTGACGAATAGCTTAATTGGAAAAGAGTACGTCCATGTATATATATATATACCTCAATCAGAGTAGACTGGTCCAACGGAGGCCATTCCGCATGCAATTTCATTCCCAACGGGGTGGGTAATCTTTTTTAATAATCTGGTAGATACAAGAAAAATGGCCAAGTAAACACCTGCATCCGATTACATTCCCAATCAGAAGGTTTAAGTATGTTCTCCTGATGTGAAAGGCAACAGCGACATGCATTGTTACTGGAATAGGGGCTCTTACGGTACATAATTCAGGCGCTGCTGAAGGAAGCAAACAGAGAATTCCTCACCGCCAGCATGATGGTATGTTATATAATAAACCATACAGAAAATTTACTGATTTGACTTTTACTGCATACTTTAATCCAGAGGTCTCACAGCCACCCAGCCCGACATGCTGGAAGATTGCCCGCTGAGGTCCCCTCTACCTGAGTCCGACCAGCAGGCCCCCCACCCACCACCACCCATACCAGACCAGCTGCACACCCTCCTACCACTGCTACCTGTTTAATGACCATGTTAAACCTAAATGGACTCTTAACTATCTGCACTATTAATAATATCACCACTATTAACTATCTGCTGTAACTGGTTTGGTCATTTTTATCAATAATGTAATAGTTCTGATCAGAGGAGGAGGTCTTGGTTCCTCCCAAGGTTTCTTCCTCCAGCACTTAGGGAGTTTCTCCTTGCCACTGTAGCCGTTGGGGCTCACTGGGGGTCTTGGATCCTTCATGTCTTCTTACGTTATTTCTTTTTTTGTCTCTGTCCTTTATTAATTACTAATTATGTAAAGCTGCTTTGTGACAACAACAGTTGTAAAAAGCTATACAAATAAATTTGACTTGACTTGAAATCATCGGCAGCAGGACTCTCGCCACATCATGGTCACCCCCCCCCAACGAGTCGACCATGATTTTATGGCAAAAAAAAAACAAAAAAAC